>NC_081144.1:6844185-7146685 GCF_958295425.1 Solea solea
AAAACATTTAAACAGTGCTCTCAACATCCACATAATAACAGTAATATTAACAAGCAATCACTTGCTGCATTAGTCTGCTACAATACAAGAAAATCCAGCAGTAGACACAAGTAGAAAAGTACAGTTGAGGCAAACATGCATTGCAGACAACTAGTGAGTGTTTGAGCTTAATTACGTTTCTTTTGCAGCAAACCAATTTGGATATATATTTTATTATTTTTGAACTATGAACAACAATCGTAATATTAGCAAGTTTGGCATAAATAAAGTATGTCCATCTATCTTTCTAACCATGTACTGTACAATGGAAAACTAAAATTTGTTGGTTTTATTTAACAGATAAGGTGCAAAGAAAGGGCTAAGGGTTTAGGTTAGGTGTGTTGTAGCAGGGAAACATGCGTGGCAGTGGGTCCCAAGGACCAGAATTGAGAGACCCTGTCATATGTTTGTCGTCAGTGACACCTAAAATATTTTCTTTGTCGCTTTTTCTGTGAAGTAAATGTTCAAGTGAATTATCAAATTACAGATTTACATTTTATTGTATTTTTTAGAAAGTGCCCTTACCACTGGGGATAGGGTAGATACATTCTAACAAAAACACCTTAATATTCTAGTATGTAACTTACTTTTCCGTGTTGAAGTTTATGCCACCAACTGCGAGAAGTGTTTTGAGCTCGGGATTTCTGTGGGAAATACAGTAATAAAGTGACATATACAAAACATACATACACAACTGAACACTATTCTAAGAATATTGAGAAGCGAAAGGTCTGACCTGCTTTTGAGTTCATTAAATTCCTCATAACGTTGAATGTCAGAGGCTTTCATCGGGGCCAACTCATTTGACTCACTAATACCAGCAAAGGCGAAGATCAGATGAGTGCATTTGTCAGGATCGATGTCTGAAATTGTGAACTTTCCGTCTGCAGCTCGGTTTTCAGCCAAGCTGTTGTAGTAACAAATCAGTTTGGTGGAAGAGGCTGTAACATGAGAAATAAAAACAACTTTTTTTAAAAATTGACTGAAATGGTTTCAGCAATAGTTAATGCAAAGGAGGATTTAACCCTAACCCAAATAATGTTTCCAACATTTCCAAACTTTTTAACATTTCAATCTTTATTGAAGAATGTAAACTGTAATTAATGTTATAAACTCACCAAAGCTGGCAATGATCAGGAGGAAACCTTCAAAGTTAAAGAGTTTGTCAGTATGAGATTGAAAATAGTGTGTGTTTTGGTTCACCTGAATAATATATATATTGTGAGACCTTACCTGCGGTCAGTATTGGGTTAAACATGTTTTTACTCTATGGATAGAAAAAGAAGAAATAAAAAAAAAATATTATTGTGGTATGACAAAATACAAACATGATTTCAAGTCATCTCGGCATTCTCTATTCTATTTCAATATCCACACTATTTTATATCTTTGAAATATTTTCACAAGTTGTTGCCGTAAATATTTTTCTTGTAAAACAAATACATGTTTTTATATTGTCTTTGGTTTTATTATTGATTTTTATCTAATAAAATACACATTTTATGTTATATTTCCTTGTATTAGTTATCCTCATCAGACAAATACATGTGTTTATGTTACCTTCCATTTTTAGTAGTTATTTGTATCAAGTTTTTATGTAACCTTTGGCTCTAACGTTTGCCAATAAAATAGCTTACAGTCAACATTCTTGTAAAATAAAATACACATATTTCACGACAAGGCTTTTAAGAGACCTTTCGTTTTAGTTGTCATTTCACGGCTGTAATACATTCAAGGCAACTGGAAGTAGTCACACGACAGATTGGGTAGGACAGGTGACGCTGCAGGACAGGTGGCACTGTCCTACCTGAGCTCAACTCGTTTTCTAAACATGCTGAGGACACAACAAGTGTGACTGGGAGAGTCTTACATGCACTGGCATGAACTCGACTGACAACTAAATGGAAAAGGAAACAAAATAAGCTCGGATCACAGCACACGTAAGGCGCGTGACCTCATTCTTTGCTTACGATGTCATTACTTTACTATACACTGTAATCTGTACTTATATACACACTTGATAAAATACGGGTTAAAATACCTGTGACCTGTACCCATAGGAAATGTGAGTTTGAGCCCAGGTCTCAGATCAGGCCTCAGGCCCATCTCACACTGGATTTGGACTTTTTGGAGTTTTATCTACTGTAGCTCAGAATATGATCGACAGACAAACACAGGTTTGGAGTGCAGCTGTCTTCATACAACAGGGTTAGCCAGATAACTTATGATGTGTAAGAAATGCTGCACAGCAGGATGGTTCGCATTGCTCGCCGTTGTGGCAATATTTAATTGATGTCAGCTTTGTCACTTCGTCGTAAGTAGAGAAATAATATATATAAATAGTTTTCTATTTATTTATTTTCAATTTTTAAAAGGTTAAAATTAAGAGATGTACATGCCATTTTACAATGGCACAAAATCAAACCCTTGCGACACATTTCTGTAATTAGATTAAATATAAACAGATTACAAGAAACCTATAATAATGAAGCTTTCAAATAGTGAAAAGGACACAGAGACACAGATAAAGTATCACTTTAACCATAGTTGTATACATGTACTGTATGAATTGGATTAGAGGAAACACAAAAACTAACAGTCACTATGGATAATAATTACAATAAATTCCTGATATTAAAAGATTTAATGTTGCTCTTGAGTTAAAGCTGAAGAAACAATTTTGTGTTGCTTTTGAGTCCCATGTTTTCAATTAAAATCTGTAGTTTTTACAGTTCTGGATTGAACAAAAAAAAGCTCTTGCTTGGGTATCAGGTTCTTTTATTTTTTCTTCTTTTAAATGGTGTGTTAGCCGCACAGGATCACGTCACACCTCTGAGAACTAAACAAGTTGTTACACCATGCTTTTAGTAAGGTTAGATCAAATAATTACCTATGACATGCAGCAACACCGATTAAACTTGACTATCTAGTTAGGTTAGTGAACTAAAGAGTAGTAGCAGGTACCAGCAACGGCTAAATCTGTGCAAATGTGATACATTTTAAAAGCAAAATGGGTACTTACAGAGATGAAGATGGAAGGAAGCATATACCGTCTCTACTGTATCTGATGAATGCTTGAGCGTTTTCTTGTTAATTGAATAAGTAGCTTTTAGGGTGTGGTAGTTAAATGGGGCGTGAGTAATAGTGTTGTAATATCCAAAATAATTATACACTTACAAAAAAGGCAGAGACAAAAGGAGAAATTTACCCCATATACAACATTTGCATATATATATATATATGAGGATGAATGGAAGCTGATGTTAAACTGAATACATTGTGATGAAATGACCAGTGTCTGAAATCCTGTTCCCAGTTAATTTGAAGTGTAAGTCCAAGTCAACTTGAAGGGTCAAACCTTTTACATGGATGAAAGTCATTCCAATGCATTTGGTGTTTCTTTGATTTTCAAAAGTTATATCTTTTGTGAACTCACTCCACTTTCAAGTCCTTATTTTTGGGAATCTCTCCAAATATTCTTTCCTCGGGCAATAATAACTGGCAATTCCAGTCACTCATCCAGTCAAGTTTACATTACAGTCCTTTCATAATCTTTGCAGGGGAAAATCTGTGACATGACAAGCCAAAAAAATCACTTGTTGCTTATAGACTTGTTGACACCAACACGTGTTTTCTTTCTACTTTCTACAATGACAATAACAATTTTCTGATTCTGATTCTGACCATTATGTCACCATGTCATAATCTACTGTAACATACAGCATTGTGTACGTACAAAACGTGATACAAATAGCAATAAATGGGCGCACAACAAAGCAATTGGGACCAATGACCAACAGTGTCATCCTCACGTAATACTCATCTAATTATACAGTGTAAACAAAACCAGTAAGAACACACCCACAACTGTTAACCCGGAAAACAAAGAAAGTTTTTTTTTGTCATGTGATGACACAAAACATGTAGGACACACACACCCCCCATCGACAGTAAGTAAGAAACACCTACCTACCTGTCATTATTTCTTTACACCAAATCTGTGCTAAACAAAATGTGCAGCCTTTTTTTGTTGTCACTACATTTGGGCAGACCACTGACCAGTTAAATGGGTGTTTTTGTCCTCTACAGTAATTTCTGTCATACATTGACTTGTGTTTTAGGGTTAGATTTTCATGTTTTATGATTGACTTCAAGTGTCACAACTGGAAAAGTTTACAAACGATACAACAAGAACAAAACTGAAAACAAGAGCACACTGCTTGTGGCTTATTTTGCTTTCCAAGTTACTCACATGTTCCATTGTAATAACTATAGAAGGAGCTGGTGACGCTCATTAGATATTTCTTATCGGGGATATGGATGACAAAGTATGTAGGTTTAACAAAACAGTTAATATGTCCAGAATTATTAGATCAGGATCCATAAAAGCATCATATTGATTCTCAATCTTGAGTCTGGGGACTCACTGCCCGGCATGTTTTAGATGTTTCCCCTGCTCCAACACACCTGATTCAAATCAATGAGCTGTTATCAGGCGCCTGCAGTGACTTGTTGATGAGCTGACCATTTGAATCAGGTGTGTTGGAGCAGGGGAACATCTTAAACATACAGGATTTACATCAGCTGTAAAAGCTCTGGATTGTCAAAGTCATCCCACGTCTCGCCTACAGACCTCCAAATGGACACATGCCAAGAGTTTCAGCCAATATGAACCGATGTCTTTTTCCATCAGTTTTATGTTGAAGTTATACGTTTGTCTGCAAAAGCAGCATCAGGCGAACATTGTTCCAGACAGAGTAAGTAAATAAACTCTCCACAGAATTCTGCTCCTCCAGAAACGCTTTGTTACGATTGATAGGAGTCATACATCTCATCTGCTCCTCTATTACTGAAACTGAATCTTTACTATTCATGACACATCTAGAAGATACATTCAAGTGAAGGGAATATTCCTGAGCAGTTCAAGACAAATTCACAGGTCCACACCACGACAGTCTTCTTCTAATTAGCACTACACTGTTTTAGCGTTAAACTCTGTGTCGTCTGCTTGATGGTAACGCCTCATAATGACATAATGAGTGCAAAACATGGGAGGGAACGCAGAGGAATCTCTCTGCATTTAAGTTTTGTTTCAGCCTACACCCTTTTCAGTTTACAACTAACATGTCATACCTAGAATCTTCTGGAGCCACTGTCCCAGTTTGTGGGTCACAGCCTCCAGGGCTCCAATTACCACAGGCACCATTGTTGCCTTCACTCCACACTTCTTTTCTAGCTCCTCTCTCAGATCTTGGTATTTCTTTCTTATTGATGTTACTTTTTGTTTACTTATGGCCTCCTCCTGTTGTTTGTCAACCAAAACAATTTCCATTTTGTTAGCCATCACTAGTTAGTCAGTCTTGATCTTGAAGTCCCATAGGATCTTTGCTCATTATCAACCATGCTAGGAGTTGTTGTCCAGCTTGGTCTTTCTGTACACTATTCCATCCAGGGGCATAGAGACAAACAATTATCCACTCTCACACTTTTGAGTGTCCAATTTGCCTAATCCCCAAATCGGCATGTTTTTGGACCCTGGAGAACCCGGAGAAAACCCCCCTACACACACACAGGGAGAACATGCAAACTCCATGCAGAAAGGCCTGAAGATTTGATCTACTTTTGCAAGGGTAAACCTGAATGGAGAAGAAGAAGACAAACACCGGCTGGTTTGATTAAAACAGGTCTTGTAATGCAGGTTACACCAGGCGTTTTCTGATCAGCACAAATTATACATTGCCCTGATTTGGGTGTACTCAGTAGAACAAGTCACCCTGTTCTGTGACACTGCTTTTGTACGCCTCATATTCGTATTCATCGCAATAGGAGTGGCACAGTTTTTAGCCCATCTGCTTCAAGGTTTGATGTGTTGTACTTTCAGAGATGGTCTCCTTTACATCTTGGTTATAACAAGTGCTTATCTGAGTTATTGCCTTGCCTTTCTGTCAACTCAAACAAAACGATGACAGAAACAAAAACAAGGCATTTTGTCCCAGAGAATCTGCCACTCAGTGGATATTTTATTTTTACTTCAGACCGTTCTCTGTGAACTCTAGGTTGTTCTTAAAATCCTGTGCAATCAGCCTTTTCTGAAATATTTGTCTGACACCAAGAACCATGACATATTGAAAGTCACTTAAATCATCCATGACATTTGAAGTGGTAATGCAAATGTTGAGCGTGTGATCATGCTTAACCAAAATGTGTGAGCACTGGTGTGGTCTGGTGTGCTTAAGATAAGAACTTGGCCACTTACATGGGTGTACATTCGAAGGGGGTACTTAGATTTGTAGCTTTCATTGTCTTTTTCATTGATTTTCACGGCCAATAGTATTTCCAAAAAGAATAGAATAGAATTTTATTTAAATAGGGACAATACAAATTATGCAACTGATGTGCATAAGGTAGAGTTTATTTTTTTACAACTCTTGTCCCTCGCTGGACTTTTACATGAACAGTATGATCAAATGTTAAAACTACACAACACATTAAAATGTAAATGCATACAACTACAAGCTAAACTACATGACACAATAACAATGGTCAAATGATGAATATAAAACATAATTAGTACATAAAATGTGATAACATTTACTGAAACTACACTTGACACAAAAGCAGTACACCAAAACACAACTTGCAAGTCAAATAAACCTAATATATCTAAAACAATCACAATCACAAGTTCTCAGTTTCATCAACACTGTGTGGTTTCTTCAGATTGGATCCAGAGTGGCCCCAAAACACAAGCACGTGATCACATTTTCATTCACATGTTTCCTAATCTTAACTACAGAGACTCCGTCATCACCCTGGTTCACGAGGGTAAATGTTCCTTAGAGCAGCAGGTGCAACGGGTGTGTTAAAAGGAAAAACACATACCATTCTTTTGATGAGTAATTGGGGACATCTTGCTCACTGGGTGTGATTTAGGACATACTTTTGCGGAGGTATAATTAAGGACATTCTTTTTTTTTAATTACCATGCCATTTCATCTAATTGTACACTATGCCCTGTTATTAAATCATAAAGACACAGAGAACGTCAGAGAGACTTACATGGCATAATCTATTGACTTTGTCTTGTATTCAATCATGCAAACTCTCACATGTCAAACCTTTTGACAGCACCTTTTAGTTGCCCTATAACAGGAGAAAACAGGAGGGCAGCATAGGGGATTGATAGTTGAAGTTAACCTACTTAATGGACTTCAGAACCTGTAATGCTTCGTGAGAGCATTTGACCCAGTATTTAGATGGCAAGCTATGAGGTCATCCATGGTGCCACAAGCTCAAGTGGTACCAAAGATTTACTTCTTGTAATTCATTTCAGACACCAAGTTTATCGCTTATTTATCTTGTGGTTTATAATTGTTGCTTCTCACATGTTCCATTGTTATAACTATACAATGTGACACTCACCGTGACATTTCTTACCAGGGGTATGGATGACAAAGTATATGTAGGTTTAACAGAACAGTTAATATGTCCAGAATTATTCAAGATCAGGATCAATACAAGCTTTATATTGATTAGTACAGGGTTTCTCGATCCTCAGTGTGGGGACTCACTGCCCTGCGTGTTTTAGATGTTTCCCCTGCTCTAACACACCGGATTCAAATCAGTGGCTCGTTATCAGGCTTCTGCAGTGGCTTGTTGATGAGGTGAGCATTTGAATCAGGTGTGTTGGAGCAGGGAAACATCTTAAACATGCACAATTACATCAGTTTACAGCCTGTAATCACCTCAGACCTCAACTTGGACACATGTGCCAATAGTTTCAGGTTGGAGGACAGGTTGGCTAGTTTTTATGTGAAAGTTATAGTTTTTTCTTTGCTCAAAAGCAGCATCAGGCCAAGTAAATTCACTCTCCGCAGAATTCTGCTCCCCAGAAATGTTTTGTTACGGTTGATAGGAGTCATATATCTCATCTGCGCCTCTATTTCTGAAACTTAAGATCCTCACTATTTATGACATAGACATTGATCAGATATGTGTTTTTATATGGAAGATACATTCAAATGAAGGGAATATTCCTGAGCAGTTCATGACGTATTTTAAGACTAATTCACAGGTCCACTCTTACACAACAGTCTTCATATTTTCATCTTACAGAAGTTGACAAAGCGAAATAAATTGAACTTCACACAAGTTCCTACTCTTTAACTGTCTATTTTGGAACAAGGAAAACATTCAGGGTGTAACGTGTAAGAGGGTAGAAATGTAATGTGCTAACCATCTGAATGTTTTCGTAATTATTTTAATGTAAAAATTGTTTACGGGAGCTGACATGCGGCATCGTGTTTTTACAGCAGCCTGATTGGACAAACCAGCCAGAAGTGGAAGCTTAGTTTACAAAATAAGAAGAGCAATATCTTTTATGATATATGATAGTAATATAGTTCCCTGATGTTGAGTCTAGTGATTTTTACAATGCGATGTCTCACACTACATTGTTGTTTTTTTTCTTTTTCATTAGGGATAGTACCTGGTAGCTGGTACTTCTTTTAGTACCTGTTCTGGCGAAGTTCCAAGCGACTCAAATGTGACGTTGACAGACTGCCGGCCAATTACCGGTCAGAGAGAGACGTCACTGGAAGAGTCATGAGTGTGACGTCTGACACAAGAATCAAACTGAACAATGCCGAACTGGAGATCAGGTAAAAAAACTTCAAACAGTCATAAGCCGCATCACAACCTGTATCACAAACGTATTTTAGGTCAGTCTGTGCAATGACGACCTTGTAATGGAAAGCGATACTAGCAGATTAGAGCCGTGCTGTGTCGTGCTAGAATTGTATCGTGAAAAAAGGCACCATAAATTAAAATCAAAATAATATTGTAATAAGGAGAATTGTTCCTCTTCCATCCCCATGTTGCACCCGGAACCTCTGTCCTTGCAGTATGTGTGACCTTGCAAAGTGAATGGGAACATTCTAAGAAGTGTGTTATAATGTGTAATTAGTAGTGACTCAAACAGCCAGAATCAGGCACAGCAGGTTTAAAAGTGATACCACACTGAGGTTCAGTTCAAAAATATATAATCACTGAAAGCAATCATCTCAAAGCAATAAACACTGAATAATCTTGGCAAAGAATTAATAATATGAGTAAAATTAGGATTTTAACCAACCTAACACTGAGCCCAGGAATGACCATGAAATGCCAGAATGCAGATAGTGATGAAATAATTCTTTCTGACCTGCATTTTGAGGTAGAAAACCCGAACACTGGAGACACAGGACACATTAACTGTAGAGCTGAGTATTTGGCTGGAATCCCAGATTGTTAAACTTTGTTCAGTAGAGATGCCAGTGCTCTACCTGCTGACTCATCATGCACATTACATCTTTATTTCTACTCATCAGTAGCAGTAAAACCATAATTAAAACTCCCAAACTCTAGTGTTTTTGTTTAAAACAAAAGATCTGTGTTTTGTTGTGCCAGCAGCACATTTGCAATGTCGATACACAACCATAATAAAAAATACTTATGTTATTGATGCAATAGATTGGCTCCAGCCTCCCCACGGCACTTATGTGGAGGATAAGGTAGTATAATAAGGAGTAACATTTTTAGCTCTTAACCATGTCTAAGATGTTAAAGCCTAAATGTGTACTGTTGACTGTACAATAGTGCAAAAAAAAAGGTCAAATGTATATTTTAATTAATATTGAACTGAATCATTTATTAAATTCTTGTTAAATGCCTGTCAAATGGGATGTTTAGGAAGTGGGATAACAGTAGCTTAAATACATTTTGCAGTGTATTCAATTATAATGATACATTTATAGACTTGTATCGTTATAATATACTGTCTATGCATTAGCTTTTTCCATCACTGCTATTAATTACAGTATGTTGAATTGATAAAAATGTGCAAACGTCTAGGGCCAATCACAGCATTTGCAGCTTTCACGAAAAACTAAATTAGCTGGACAATGCTGGACCCAGGTGATGCCGTTGGCACAGCTGTAAAAAGAGCCAGGGGCATCACTTTTTGCATAAATGCCACCAGCCCTTGTAGCACAGAAGTTGTCAGCTGCAGGTTGTGGCTGTGGCTGTGGTTGTGGTTGTGGCTGTGGTTGTGGTTGTGGCTGTGGCTGTGGTTGTGGCTGTGGCTGTGGTCGAGGTGTAGATGGAGTCACTGCAGATGGTAAACTTCCTCCCGTGGGAAGGGGAGGAAGGTCTGGAGATATAGAAGAAACTCTTTAGTCGTCGGTAGATTCAAAGTAGAATCAATTGTTGCAACAAATTACTTTAAGCTTGCAAACTTGTTGTCTTCTTACCAGAAGCCAAAAGAGTGCGAAGATGGCCAATCAGGGGGTAATTTCCTTGTCGACAGAACTGTCCATTAAAGTCATCCAGATCCAGAGCCCAAACAAAGGCTCCTCCAAATCCATTGGTTTTCATGTAACTTACCTAAAAAAAAATGAATAACCAGTCATGGTACATTACTATATCTACTATATATTATATCTTTAACTTGACTTTTGTATATACACACACACACACACACGACAGACTACCTTAGTGTTAAAACTTTCCCTGTTGTCATATCCAGCCCACTCCTTTTGTTTGGTGGCATAGGGAACTTTCTGGTCCTCAATCATGTGGACACTGGCCCCTTGAAGGAAGGAGCAAATCTGAAAATAAATAAATAAAATAAAATAAAATATAGACTGAGGGTTAAATGCAACAAATAGCTGCCAGTTTTACCTCATAATAGGACCAGAACCCAGCCTCCCTGGTAAAAGCAGCGGCAGCTCCAGGGCCAGATGCTGGCGCTCCAACACCACTGGATTCAGTGGACAGTTTAAATGTCCTTCCATATGTAGCAAATCCCATATTTAGCTTTTCTGCAGGTGTTCCCTTGTCCCGCCAATACCTCATGGCAAAGTCCTGAAATTAAGATGCAAAAACTTTGACATGAAATCAAGTTTTAGTCTAAATTTAGTGCAAATTGTAACCATATTCCTGAAGAACTGAATGAAAAATCACACGTACAATGTTTAGGTAAACATTGTCACCGGTGTCATGGGACCCTTTGAATAACGCGCTGTGATGTCCTGTCACAGTTTCCCAGGATCCGTGTAAATCGTATGTCATCACATTAATAAAATCCAAGTACCTGATGAGAAAAGGAGCTCAAGTTCCCAAAGACATGTCAACAGTTCATCACTGGAATAATGTGAATTATGACTAACTCCTCGGTTTACTTTGCAATCTCAGCGATTTCATAACCAGCGTCGATGGTTCCTTTCCCGGCTGACACGGCTGCAGAGACGATCAATCTTGGTTTGCCAGTTGTCGTGCTTTCAGCCTCATAGGCCTCAAGGAGTTCCTGTACAAAAGTGACCAAAAGTCATCAAAGTGACCTCATGAATGTGAAACAAAGGCTGAATGTGAGAAAAGTCGTTCTAATTCCAGTACTGACCTTGCATAACACAGTGAATCTCTGCTTGTCCTCCAGAGGACTTCCTCTTGCAGCCGGGTATTCCCAGTCCAGGTCCAGTCCATCGAAACTAAATTTTCTCAGTAGTTTGATAGACGACTGGATAAATGTATTCCTGTTCGCTTGCGTTGACACCATCCTAGTAAATCTGGATTGTGTTTGGAGGGTAAAAATAAAATGCTCTGAGGGAGACATGATACTAGAACTTCAACAGTTGTTTAACGTGCAAATATCTCACTTTTGCGTTCCAAAGTTCCAGCCGCCAACTGCCAACAGTGTTTTAAGATTTGGATTCCTGTGGGATACATGGAGCTTAGATAATATAGAACTTAAATAGGCTGCAGTTTCTTATCTTTCCATTGCAATTTACAACAAATGGCAAAGAATGTTGTACCAACCTCTGTTTGAGGCCATTAAATGATTTATAGAGTTCCTCATCGTTCCATTCTATGGTGGCCAACTCATTTGCCTCGTTAATACCAGCGAAGGCGTAGATCAGGTGGGTACACAGCAGTGGATCAACATTTGATGGCATATATTTCCCATTGCCAGGTCTGTACTGGGACCAGTTAGTGAAATAACACACCAGTCTGGTGGTTGACACTAAATGTAGAAGAAAGTTTTTAGTTGTTTTTTTTTGTCATTTGTAAAATAAGTTAGTTAATAAGACTGTAATCTATGAACTTACCCAAACTACCAAGGCAAAGACAGAGACCTATTCATGTTACAGATATAGTAATTAATATTATGTGACATGAGATGAACACCATAAAACAACAGGACAGTCTTTTATTATGCCTTACCTGCTATTAGAATGTGTTTGTTCATGGTGAATGTGCTTGGCTGAGCCCCGGCAATCTCAGTCACACTGTTGAAATTTATACACATCATGTTAACCATTAACCGGACACAAACGCATCGTCAAAATTTAGGCCACAAAGCTGTTGCTTCATCCAAGAAAGTCAATACTAGGAGATTAACAAAAGACCCTTGAACTCACAGACAAAAACTACAGCAACCCAACACTGTTTGACAGCACAAAGGTGTGTTTTTGCCTGATCTCAGCGAATAATCCATAATGCTGTATGACAGACAAACAGTGGAAAAGCAGAGGGGTCGTGTCTTTTCAATTTCAGAAGCTGTAGCCGTAGCTGTCATGTGATCGACCCTGACTCTCAGTCCTTGCAGTAAAAGAGTGGTGTGATGTTTAAAGAAGTCCTAAAAGTGTATTTTCTTACATTTTGGTTGTGCTTGTGTAGTGTTTACTTTACAGTATATGTGTATTAGTCTAGTGACGACATCAAGAGTTTGTTTGAAATTCATTGAGCAAGGAAATCTGTGTCATTGACCTGAAAGTCTGAGTACATCTGTTTTCATGTTATACGATATTTCATCACAACACAAAGGTCCAGCAGTTGGTTTCCCACCACAGTAATAAAGGATTTATTAACAAAAAAAACAAATATCACATTTAACAAATGCAAAAATATATCACTGTTTGAATCAAAAAGATAAATCAGTCAAGCCATACATATATCTTGCAAATAAGTTAAGTATATATTCATATTAGTTAATAAAACATTAAGAACATACATTTCAAGAATCAGTGAATGGGGGGGGTAATATAGAAAGAGCTGACCTTTTTATCTGTAAAATGTCTTGCTTTGAATGATTCATGGTCATAATTCTTTTAAAAATCCCAAATGGATATGGGATCTTTATATAACATACTGTTTATTTATGTTAGAGAAACAATATATTGGTTATTTTAGACTCTTTTAGACTTTCTTCAGAAATGTACTATTGTTTGTCCTGTACCCGAATTTTGACATTTGTAAATCCATGACATTACAGCAGGTGTGTTTTAAAAAGTGGCTGGATGTCCCTCTGTCTCACCTTGGACTTCTGTTTGCCTCTTCACTGGTAGATGGTCTGAAAAGCACTGGTGTAAAGGCCTGCTCTAATCCTCTTCTGGAAAACTACACACATCTCTTTGCACACTGTGTCACTGACCATGCGAAAACAAACCTTGTGTGAGGCAGACATCATTTAGGTTTTATTATTGCATTTTGTATTTAAGTGACCTAGTTACCTACAGAGTGGTTCTGTGTATGATTGACAGATTGGTCGTCATCCTCATCCTCGAAACCAGGTTAAGTTTTCTCCGCCACGTTACTTTTTATTTAGGTAAATGACCGGGATGAAGGATGTATGCAGATGTTATAGTTTCATAGTAAAGAGCAAAATACAGCAGGTGTTCAATTTATGTGTGCTTTCACATTATTTACACAAATCTTATTAATCTCATTATTTAAAATCTCCCAGTTTTTGCGCTTAACAACTGTTTCTAAGTTTGATTTTTACAAGAACAGCGAGCCAATTCTGTTAGATAAGTCCACTATAAAGAATCACATCAAATAAGGTAGAAATAAATATTTATTTACACTAGGGCATAACTCTGGTAACACATACTTGATATGAATGATCAAATAAACAAAAATTGTTATGTAAAGATTAATAATTCTCCAATAAATCTCCATCTGTCAGATTCTATAGCTGGTTTAAGGCTGCTGGGCATTATGACCTCCATTTGAAAAATAGATAGTCAACAAAACTTTGACTTTAGGCTGACACTAGATATCAGCTGACCTCATGGTGAAGGCGTGACCCTTTTTTTTTCATTACAAAACACAGTCTCAGTACATAAATTAGTAGACACAAAGGAAGCTGCAATAACGAGGTTCAGTGGCTCCTTGCAACGTCTTTTATCAACATGATAAACTGGTCCATTTCTGTCGCTTTCAATTTTGCAGCCAGTGTTGCTCCATAGTTCAACAATACGGTATGTGTAGGTGTGTGTGTGTGCGCATCGACAACGTATTTGTATGTATTTACAAGACAAAACGGCAAAACTTCCTTTTCAAGTTTCCCCTTTTTTTCTGAAAATGCACAAAAGCTGTGTCGTGCTGTTCCGTTTTTTTTGTTTGTTTTCAGCTTCATGCCATGGAGTAGATAGCATTCATCGGAGAGTGAAGTTCTAGACTTCCGCCAAAGTCCAGATCTCTGACATCCCTCCTGGTTCCTGTGTACTGGCCAATAAATGAGCCGTCCTCATTGAATGGTATCTCACCTCCTTCACCGTAATCCACCAGACTGTCGTCGCTGTCTGACGGCTTCATCATTGCCTCCATGGACGGCTGGCCTCGCTGAAGCCCTCTCTCTTCCTCCCTATGGAACAATGCACAATTTTTGAGTTATATATATACAGATATATATTTGTCAACACAAGAAGACACGTGCCAAATCATATCCTGCAAACTTTGAAGAGATGTACCCAGGTGTTACTTGGCAGTGATACATTTACCATATACGTGTACATACCTCCGAGGGTAGGGCAAAGTGGACACGCGTGCTATCCTAAAACACATCAGATCATTGCATTAGAGGATGGCTCATTTTCCATTTGATTATGTGTTATTTCATGATTTAATGGTGTAGGATTGTACAGTAGTTGTTCAGTGGTGTCAAAGGTGTCAGCATTTTAGTCTTTTCATACCTTTCAAGAGACCTTGAGTGGTTCGGTGCATAAGGAACGTGGGTTTTGGTTCAAGGGTTTGGGTAAAAAAGGTCAATACAGACACACACACACACAAAGGGGAAAAAAATAGAATAATGTAGCATGAGTATGATCAGATTTGTAAGGTCATGTCATTGGTTCATTTAACCCCATGCACACTGGTAGAACATACACATTCTACATGATTCAACTTTCTAATAATGTCTTATTAAGTGCTATTATTGCAATACTGTTGTGATCATTTAGCAGAAACTTCTAAAAAAAACATAGATTGGTTGCATGAACCAAAATGTACAGTGTCAGTGTTTTTTTTTTTAATCCTTTGTTCATTTTCCATCAGCTGTTTGCTCGTATTCTTACCGATAATCAAAGGATCCCTCGTGGTCTTTGTCATCCACTAGCTCCAATGAAATGTCCTTTTTTTCCCGCACTGAAATTTAAGCAAATTCCTCATTAGAACAAAAGTTGATTATTTTTATCTCTGAATAATCTGCCTCTTATTTCCATAATTAATGGTTCACTACAGAGTCCAACACTGGGGGGGTCATCAAACCTCCTTTTATTTTATTTTAGCCCGGCTCACAGACAAAGACCGTGTTATCACAAATATTAAGCGTATGAAATTTTGATCACAATGTACCTGGATATTTCCCTCCTCGGCTCCTCTTGATGAAGCAGACTATTAGAAGTATGAGCACAATGAGAGCCACAGCGCACATGATCCCGATGAACCATCCCTGTGTGGTAATGTCCACCTGGTCCTGAGCATATACTGAAAACAAACATCATCCAAGTCATCATGTTTATTTGATAGAACACACACACACACACACACGCCACAAAGATGTTGACAAATGTAGTAAGGAGTGAATTACTTTCCGTGGTGTAGTGGGGAGACTCCTCTGTATGCCAATCCCCTATTCCGACCTGTGTCCGTGCCGCCACTGAGAATCTGTATCGAGTGTAGCGGTCATACCGGCGGACTGAGAAGCTTGTTACATTTGGAGGGAACTCCTCGACTTGCAGCTCCTCCCCCCTGGTGGTATTCACTGTGGCGAGATTTAAGAAATATCAGTGGCCCAAGAGAACTCTTGATGCTGCTTAAGTGCACACAAGTGCGCAATTAAGTACCTCACTGGCTCAGTGCAGAGCCTTCACAAGTATGCATTACCCTCTGGAGAATAGCAGCGCTCTGGTATATATTTAAGTGCTGTATTATGTGCTGATGTCGGCCAGTATTACTTTAAGCTCCGAGTGATAAAACGCAGCAACCATTTCCAGCTTTGCTGCATCTTCAAGGACATCTTCTCTAGAGATATTGTGGTGGGTGGGTCAGTCGGTGTACCTGTCTGGTACTTGAGGGAATATCCAGTGAGGATACCGTTGGGTTCTGCCGGCAGGTCCCAGTCGACATAAATAATGTCCAGATGTCTCTGTTGGATCCTGAAGGAACTGGGAGCAGATGGGACTACAGACAAAAACACAGCAGGAGATGATTAACGTACGCTGTGGGAAAAGACGTTATTAATGATTTGCTTTTTCCTCCAAAGTTCCACTTCGTAACATTAGAAGATTCCTGACCTCCTTCAGGCGTCGAGAAGTGTATGTTATTGCTGGGCGGCCCTTCGTAGCGATTGTTTGCCACCACGATGTACATCTTGTAGTTGCTGTAGGGGAAGAGCTCAGTAACGACTCCAGATGGCTCTGGACCAGTATCTGCAAATACTTTGGACTTCATTGCTCTGTTCACTCTGTGCCACCTCAGCTGGCTGCTGTCCCGCCAGTAGTAAACCTAAGAGATGAGAAGCATCACGCTCAGTATTTTATTCTGCTGCAGCCCAGTAAAACTGTGCACTGGTAAATTTCAGCAGTTCACACTACTATTAAGGAAAAGAGAAGGTTTTAAGGAGTGAAAACAACTGTTTGAAAAAACAAATGACAATATATACAATTTATAATAAAATAGTCTACTAACCCACCTCTTTCAACCATAAGTTAATTTTGTGATTCCATATTGACGTCATAATACACACACCTTGTATTCTTTAATTTCTCCCATGATAGTTTCACGTGTCACTGGGTCCCACTGCACGGTCACCTGAGAGCTCTCGATGTCGGACACTCTCAAGTTCAGAGGTGCAGTTAAAGGACCTTTGGGAAAACAGAGCCAACCATAAGTCAACCATGAAAGGTGGGAGATATGAAATGATAAAATAAGACAGCTTCTTATTAAAAACTACAGAATAAAACACAACTTTTTTAAAATGTCCAGTATTAAATTAATAATATCCCTTAGTAAAACTTCATAAATCATTACATTTTGCAGCAGTACACATATGTTTTCTGTGTTTAAATGTACAGCCATTCACACACAAATCTAGATGCAGAAAAATAAAATGTAGGAAAATAAAGCAGGAACCTGATTCCTCAGCCCAAATTATCGTTTCCCATCACCTCAGGAGACATTGTAAAATAACTGTAATAATATTGTGACTCATCACTATATCAACATTTATTACATCTATACTACATATAGGTACTTACGGTCTTCCCCAGAGTAACCAATGACCACAGGAGACTCTGGACCCAAACCAAAGTCATTGACAGCCTGGACTTTTAACTCATAGGGAGTGAACGTATCGGCATCATATATGTAATATCTCAGCCATTTAGTGGTGGCGTTCTTCCATTCCTCTCGAGAATCTCTTCTTCTCCACCACACCAGATACTTAAGGTGGGGCCCATTCCACTCTCTCCAGGTAAGAGGCTGAAAGAGCAGTTCACAGAGTTAGAATTCACTGGTACTGTTTGGTTTTTTATAACGATGGAAATTGAAATATTCAGCAGAAAAATCTGTTTTACCTCCCAACTGATCTCCATATTATTCCTCCATGTTCCCACGCCCTTTAGATTCTTTGGGATGGCATCTGGGGCTGTGCAGAAAAAAAAAAGCAATGCATGATGACTAGATGGAAGAGAAAACTGTGTGATTTGGTGGTACATGTTTGGCTGTTGGATGAGAAGAGCAATAGCACTCTCCTCTCATGTGTCTATGATAAATACAAATGTATAAAGGCTTTCACCATTATATCTACCATTTCTACAATGAATTACTAAAGAAGTTTTGGTTTCTTCCTGCAATACAGTGCAGTCCATGATGCGCAAAGGATCAAAAGCTGCTCAAACAGCCAAACAACTTAACTTAGTGGGTATAATAACCTGTTATACACCTAGGGTCATTGTGCATTTGAATTCATTCAACACAGTGGAACATTCAGGACAGAGTACTAGGGCATTTCAGAGTTTTAGGGCATTTCATATCGACATGTCCATCAGTGAGAGCGACCGCTCCAAACAGAAGCTGCCACTGAAGCCAGACAGTCAGTGTCAGACATGGCTGGAATGTGAACGCATGTTTTTGACCTGCTGAAACTCTTTTCTTGACTGAAATAACAACAATGTAAAGTTTCTCCTTAGTGACATCACTGATCACAGTCTGAGACTGGCAGGATTCAGTGGCAGCTTCTGTGGAGCGGTCGCTCTCTCTGACGCACATGTGGACATGTCGACTTAAATCTCGTCATGTCAAAAAAAAGGATTTTTTTGTCGTACAGATTCAATCTATGGTCTCTACTGAGAACTTGTTTATTCAAACTGCTCTTGACAACGTACAGCATTGTGATTTTTTTAGGCATGGTGCTTCACAGGGCTTTAGGTGCTTCACAGGGCTTTAGGTGCTTCACAGGGCTTTAGGTGCTTCACAGGGCTTTAGGTGCTGGTGCTGAGATGTTTTCTTTAAGCCCTGCACATGATCCTGTTATGATTTGTCACTTCAGTTAAGTGTCTTGTTTTGTTTTTCCCCTTCATGGTCCATGTCTTGCCTTCTTGTTTTATTTTGTGATCACTCACCCCTGTCTCTGTTTCAGGTTCCTGTCTGCCCTGCCCCCTTCCTCGTCTGTGTGCACCTGATCCCTGACTGTGTCTCCCACACCTGAATGCAATCACTCCCCAATCAAGCCCTGCTTTTATTCCCCTCTGTGTCTTGTCTCGCTGCCAGTTTGTTGACGTTCACAGCTCACGTTCCAGCACTCTTACCACACTCTTCACCTTGAGAACCTTGCCTGCCTTTTTGACCTTGCCTTTTTTGCCTGACGTTTTTTGTTGAGTCCTTTTTGAGTCCTTTGTTCTGCTTTGCCCTTGTTCTTGACAGATCCTGCATCAATTAAGTAGCCTACAATGTCTGGAGAGCGTATATCATTACTGCCAGCAGCTTGCAGACACATAAAACATCTATGCTATCAGAGGGTTCACATTTTGCACTTGTAACAAGTCTTTTGGACACTTTAATGCCATGTTTTAGTTCCTATGAGTCTGCCAAACTCTTCCTACATGTGTGGTTAATGTTCAGTTCATAATATTACTATTATTAACTTTCATAATGAGGCATCAGTGAACAACACAATGGTAAAGTTGGGTTTTGGCAGGAGAGACATTTGCTCTGTACATTTGCCAAAAATCTGCTCTTATCCTTTGGTCAACACTGACTTGTTGCATTGTTGTGAACTTTGCATTTTAGGAAACATGTCATCACCACCCTGTATGTCAAATCCACCGTTGCCTTAATATAGTATAAGAAATGGTTTACACCGATGAATTGAGAGCAGAACCATCTTTCTCATCTAACTATCATTGTTCCTAGAATGTTGAGGCGTTCTCTTATAAGATGCCGCAACTATTGCTTCCTAATGATCAATAAAAGTGCATCAAACTTACGTGCACCACTGGACTGAAAGCGCATGGACGGGCGACTGGGGCGACTTAATCCAATTTCGTTTATAGCGATGACCCTGAACTCATAGTAGGTAAAAGGTGACAGATGCAGGTAGACGGAGTTGAGGTTCCCTGGGTGTGTCGATAGGTTCTTCCACTTCCCTGGCAACCAGTCGTCATCATCATACTGCACTAAATACTCTGCAATGGATTGATCCAAAAATAAACATTTAAAAAAAAAATGCAGTTTGGTAGAAATATTCCTTGTTCTAAAGGCGTTTCTCGGCTCTCACCTGTGATGGGGCTGTGGTTACTGTCACCGGGAACCCAACTGAGTCTTACGCTGCGCTCATATGGATCCGACAACTCCAGATTAGTGGGAGGATTTGGGCGGTCTACACACGACGATGCATGAAGAATTAGAAGGCCACACACTATATGGTCATGAAATTAAAATGAAATGTTCAATGTGTGTCATACCCATCACCATGAGCCACGCTGAGGCCGATTTCTGGTCCAGCTCACTCTTGATGACACAGGTGTAATTGCCCTCGTCGCCTCTGTTTACATTATTGATGAGCAGATTTGATTCGTCCAGAGACATTCTGAGAAATACACACACATACACACACGCAAGAGCATAACAGCGTTGAAATATGGATCAACTACAGTTGATATTTCTGTGTCAACAAAGAAAAGGACCAACCTCCAGCCCAGGCCGAGTGGCTTTTTGTCTTTCAGCCACGTGGTTGTGAGAGGAGTCGTGACATCTGCTGTTCCCCCACACTCGAACTTCACATTACTTCCACGAATCACTTTCATATTCTGAGGCCTTGTGACAATTAGTGTGGGCTCTGAGAAGAATGGAGACACATTTGTGTAAAAATATATATTCATCATTTACAAGAGTTTCATAATGAAAAACTGTTACACTGACCTTTGACTTCTACCCGGACTTGACTCTCATCTCTTCCTGCAACATTGCTCACGACGCACAAATACGTCCCCTGGTCTTCTATCTGTATGCGTTTGATCTCCAGTGTCCCATTACTGTGGGTCTTAAAACGATTACCCTCAAGGTTTCCCTGACCGTATTTGGACCTGTGTGAAACCATAAGCATTTACAGACACAAAGTAAGCTGTTCAGTCTGATCTTACTCTTAAATCTGAAGTGTCAGTTTGTTCTTACCATCGTAATTCGGGCACCGGGGAACCAAAGTAACGGCAATCAAAGAGGGCGCGACTGCCCTCGACCACCTTGATGAAATCACTCCTGGGTGCAAGGATGCGCGGCGTTGCATCTAGTGGAAAAGGCAGTCTTATTATCAATATGTTAAATATGTAACGTAATGTACCGTATGTTGTGTTGTGATTAATACATAACAACTTATTTGTATTTGAAGTATTTGTACTTTGTTACAATTACAACTCTGACTAATGGCCCTTTTCCACTATGGTCCTGGCTCACCTCGGCACGACACAATTTCTGTGTTGGACGTCTCTTCCTGTGACAGCACTCTGACCAATCAGTGGCCGACGTCACGCATAGTACCTACTCAGCACGCTTGGAACCTCGCCAGACCAGGTACTAAAAAGTACAGGTACTATGCTAGTGGAAACGCAACTTAACCCTGCCGAGGCGAGGCGAGCCGGTGGAAACACGCCATAAGACTAAAGTAAAACATTGGTGACAAATTTAACATTCTTTTAAAATCTACCAGGCTGTTGTACTGTATAAATATCATGAAAGACATGGTGATAACCTACGTAGCACATTGACCAAAGCGTTGGCCAACAAGTACCCATACTGATTGGAAGCATTGCACTGGTAGACGCCAGTGTTTGCTGCGGTCACACTGTGGAAGCTCAGTGTGTCTCCTGACACCTTTCTGTTAGGCTGTGGTGTATCACCTGAAAAAAAAAATTTAAATAAATACATGGGACAATATGCAACAATATTCATACCACACAGCTCTTTTGGTCATGATCTCCAACAACTTACTTTCAACTGGTTCCCCATTGACGAACCAGGTGACTGTGGGACGAGGAGCTCCGTCCGAACGACACACCAAACGTCCACTTTCTTCAGGAGCCAAGACTAAATCGCTGGGCTTCTCCAACCAGAAAGGGGCCGCTACAAAATCACGTGTGGATGTTTCAGTGTTACTGTACAGTTAGAAAAAAAAGTATTGAATATTTTACGGATGTGTGTCTCACCTTTGACCCTGACTGTTATTGTGTGCTGAATGTAGCTGATCTTATTGGTGGCGGCGCACACATATTCACCAGCATCTTCAAATGACGCCTTTGGGATTTGAATCATCTTGTTGAAATTCTTTATTTTCATGCGTGGCGTGACGTCCAGGTCTGCACCATCCTTGGCCCAGGTAATATGGGGAGTTGGCCTTGATGATGACAAACAAGGCTTTACACAGGATGACTTGCATCAAATCGAAGTCAGAAGAATACTTGATGTTTGAAAAATGTTGTTTTTAGTACACAATATTGTACTAAAAATAAAATAGAAGTCAACACTCACACTCCTGCAGCAATGCACTCCAGGAGCAGTTCCTCCCCCAGCAGAACCAGGATGGAGCTGGATGAGCCTGAGGGAGACAACCAGGTGGGGGCAGCCTCAGCCACTGTTCGAGCTGTGGAGGAAGCCAACCACAACACAACAGTCACTCACATGTTTCAACCGCAACCACAAAACCTGTTGTGACTGTAGATTAATGGTTAATTAAAAAAAAATGGGGGACAACTGAGGAAGACCTGACACTCACCATAATTAACAAGATTATTTCAAGGGGGTGGGGAGAAGTCTTATTAGAGTTTAGTCTGAAATAAAATGAAATATGGTTCTCTTAGTATAGTTATTACAAAACATTACAATATATGAAAAATGGGTAATAACAGTTAGTTCAAAAGTTAACGTGTAAATGTGTGACCAAAGAGATCATAAAACCAACATGGTAATAGTATTTTGCAATACCTAGATAAAACTATGGTAATACTATCTTATTTCTCATGCTATTAGTGCTATTAGTCATACCGTGTTCTCTCCAAAGCAATATGCAGGTGATTGCAGTTAGGCTAAATATAATACAGTGATACAATTACCATACTCTATATGGTATTCTCATGATATTATGACCCTACTAGGAACATATTACTGTATTATTATTGCATTGTTAATATAATGTCTTGTAAAATGTGAACAAATAAGGTCAGGTTACAGTGATACTCACTCGTAAGCACCTTAACAACCACAGGCATCTTCTGCTGGATGACATTCTTATAGGGAAAACGAGCATTGCAGCAGTAGTCAGTCCGAGAGTCATTAAAAAGGACATTGGAGAAGTACAGATCTCCATTGACTCCCGTGGAAACCCTGCGGTCCTGCTGCACAGGCTGTATGGTGGGGAAAGCTGTCTGAATGGGCCAGTTGAAAGGTCTTGCGTAAGTGCCTGTGATGGAAAAAAGTTGTTTCATCCTGGACTTCAACGACTCATTGGTAGTTTGTGAGACACTTACAGCTGGACATCCAGTAGATCTCAGGTTTAGGGGGGCCAGGTGGAGGGTCACAGGACAAGACCAGAGGCTTCCCGGCACTGACAACCACAGGCTCCAGAATCTCCCTCGGCCACACAGGAGCTCCTAAACAAAATGTTTGTTACATTTGAAGTTTGTCGTTTGACAACAGTGTGTGTAAATATGAAGGGTTTGGAGACCAGTCTGTGTATTCTGGGTTCATTGTTCACAGGGTGCCGCACAAACTTAGAGGTGTCTTCTTATAAATTAACTGACACATGTTTTTTGTATTAATAACTGATACCGCTACTACTTAAGCTTATTTCTCTGTGCTGCAGATAGTCTTTATGGTCAAAAAACTAAAAATATTTAACAAAATCCGATAGTGGAAATAGTTTGGAACAGATGCATTAGTTAAACTGCTTCAGATTACACAATGTTGATTAAGGCTATCAAGGCTATATCTTTTTTGTTTGACCCAGCGATGTGTGCATGAAGGTGCAAGACTATATTAGAGTTAGAAAAACTTGAATGTCGTCAAAGAGGAAGTTTGTTTTGCAAAGATAGATCATATAACACATGTAGAAACAGCAGATAAACTAGTATTTCAACTAGCAAAGTCATTACAGTTCAAGCAGATATTTCAAATAAAAGATTGTTTCAATTACATTTTGTTAATTTGGTTTATTGCCATGGGAACAAATGCGTTTTGGGCTAATACAGACGGAAAATGATTATTGGTGAAAAAATTATTGCCTGTGACCTGAATAACCTGAAGGAAAAACTTTCATCAAAGTCAGATCTTTGTTAAACAAGGTTTGGGTAAAGCACATTCTTAGTTCGGTCATGCATTGTCCCCATATTTGATGGTTATATGGCTACACCGAAGATGACCCACCACTGCAAAATCAATTCAACATCCAATGTCTTGCAGATGCTTTGTTTTCAGTGATCCTCACATTTGATTTGGTGGAGATTTCCTGACACAACCGTCCCATTTATTCAAGCTTGGGGCCAGTACACTGGATGTGTTTGATATCCCTGTAATAATGTGAGTGGTCTATGCGTGTACATTATGACCTTACTGTACAGTCGTAGTCTGATCATGTTGGAGTACGCAGACCCAAACTCGTTGGAAGCGATGCACTGATACTCAGCCTCGTATTGTTCTGGATTGTTCCAGGCATAAATGTCCAGCGTCCCCGAGCGCCTGCGCATCGAGACCTGAGAGTCACGCGCCACGTTGAAGTACTTCCCGTTGCGCCTCCATGAGAATCTTCATCATTGTTAAAAAAAAAAGAAAGAAAAAAAGGAGTGTAAATCAGTGGTGTTGTTGGCACATAATGACGTCAGCTTTAAGAGAACAATTCCGTGGATTGTGCGAGCTCTCACATAGGATGAGGGTTTCCTTTGGCTTCACACTCTATGACCATCGTGTCTTTGGGGTCAACAATATGGTCCTTCATTGACTGCTTGATAATGGTTGGAGGTTGTTTGACTGCAGAGGAATACATCAGCTTAGTATAATTAAGGAAAAGTAGGCAGTCAAACAACAACAATGCACTGCAGCTTACAACAGAACGGAAAGTTTCTGCCTCACCTTCCAGAGGGATGTCCAAAGACCAAACACTCTGCCACAGGAGCAGCAGCGGCAGCAGCAGCACTGGTATGACCAGTTTACCCATCTTTACAGTTCATTTAATCCAGCAAGATCTTTGAGCTCCAGTTCTCCTGTTCTTCTGATCTATAAACAGAACGTGAGGACATCTATCTACAAGCCATCATTCCATAATGTTAAAGTCCAGGACAATTTGTAGGCTGATGTTAAATTAGTTCACTGTTAAGTTCAGAGGGGAAATGAAGGTTGGTAACTTATTTATAAAAGTAATTGTAGCTGCCAAGTAAACGCATTTGCATAAAGTGAAGACCATTGCTCTGAATGAAAGTATGTGTAAGTAAGTACATAGTTATGTTTCACGACTCATATTTACAAACTGAACAGATTCTCTGAGCCAACACAGAAACACAGAAACAGGTGATAAACTACAGTGTTTGATTGTTTCATTGTCTCGCTTGCTGAAGAAGAACCATTAGTCGTGTTAGTGGGATCTAAACAAAAAGTGAGCTCCCACCTCTGTCATGTAGAGTCAAATCAGAGCTCCCTCCTCCCCAGGCCTTTGACATCAACAGTGCATCAGTAAATCCGATGGCTTTCCTCGAGCAAATTATTCTCGTCCGTGCAGTGGATCAATCAATGCTCCGGGTCCTTCAAATATCAGGTCAAGAACCCTAGGAGAGTTGATCCTCCTCGGTAATAGAGTTTCTTTCAGCCACTGCCACTTACGCTCTGCCCACCCGTCGTCATGAATAATGAATGAGCATCATACACCACCTACGCCTCAGCCACCACTTCACTGTGTCTGACCACACGCGCTCATAATTCTGAACAACCCATTTCCATAAAGCAAAGTTTGTCCACACAATAAACAAACTGAAGTTTCAAGTGTCGCAGGGCATTCCGTGTGATTTTGAAAAGAAAAACAAACCGAAAGCTATTTTGCATTGATTTGGTCTATGTGAGCCATTCATTTTTAGTACACTAGGCTGGGCCAAATGAGAACACACAACAAGCCATACACTGTACAGTTTGCATTCCTGTTGGTTTTGATGACATCAAATTGTGGGCTTCATTGTTGCCTGGACAGAACCAGGGGAGAGAGCATAAGAGCATTGTTTGTTTCTTTCTCTATGAATTTTACATGTGCTCATTCTCAGTTTTACATGATTCCAAGGATGGAAATGTCTGACATTTAAATGAAAACAAGACAGTTTCTCTACATAAACCCATTTTTTGTGTGTGTAAAATACAAATCATAATGTTTTCTTTTCTTTATTGTTTTTTTTTCTGTTTTGTTTTTTCTTCTGCACTCAGCCATTCCCTTCCTGAGAGGAGGAGAAGATCATTACCATTCAGCGGAAGGAGCTGTTTTCCTTTCACGAGACAATGCCAAAGACGCAGGAGAGGCTGTGTTTGTGTTAGACAAAAGCCATCTCACAGCTGTCAGCAGAGTTCTGACCTGTGTAGGCTTTCAGGCATCCGCACAGGGATGAATGGATATACAGGCCAGCAGAAACTGGACCAAACAACGGCTTGTTGGCGGGGAGGAAAAAGTGCAGTGAGGTGGCGTTGATACCTACAGATGAAATGAAACTCAACAATTCGGTCTGGTGAAAGTCTAAGAACCAAACTTGCTGTGGGAGGGTTGAATGTATAAATGTATCACCACTCAATGACATCAATCAGTAAGACTCTCTGAAGCCGATGCATGCTCTCTACCCTCTGTCCTTGATCTGCTCTGGATCTCTGAAAACACAACTTGACTTGACTCTCTCTCACACTGAAGACAAAAGCAGACGGGACATGTTGAGCCACTTGGCTCTCAGGATACACTTTTCTCCACATACATTGGACTGAGGCAGTGAGCGGTGATCAGTGCCATGCACCAGATTGCACAGTGAAGAGGCCGAGAGGCGACAGAGCCAGCTCGGGGACGACAAGAAGGTCTCTATGCTTGCGGGCCTTCTCTGGCACGTGTGCCCAGGGCTCGGCTAAAAGCAGATGGTATGTGGGAGGGAGGGGTCCAACCGCACAACACAAGCTGCCCATTCAGAGTCAGAGCACCTATCATCACCCCCCGTTTTACGTCACTGCATCGGGGAAACCACAAGAAGAGGCTGGAGAAACATCAACTAGTTCCTGTCTAATAAAATCAAGCAGAGTGATTCAAATCAGAGCCGTTCATCACCAGTGTTGATAAAGTTATTCAGATCCTTTACTTAAGATAAATAAATGAATAATTAAATGATCAAAGTGAAAAATTAAAATAGTGACATAGAATTGTACTGAATTAGATGTAGTAATTTTCCTTCACTGAGTATAACATGCTCAGATTATTCACCACAGTAAAGCGTGGGAACGTGCTGACACTTGCTGTTTACCACTATCCTCAAAGTACAGCCATGTGTTTGGAAGGTGTCTGATAAACCAGAGTATGTTGATCAGATTTGAATCATCATTTCATCAGTGTATTGCACTTTGTACATGAATGACTGATCCATATTTCCCTACAGTGGTTGAAAAACATTAGACTCAAACCACAACCCTCAACAACATGACTTTACATATATTGTGTTCATCTGCTGATGAGGTAAATAGACCCATCCCACTTCTCAGCTCGGACTGTGACACACTTAAGACGTCTCCATTCCATCGATGCTCATCTCTGTGGTGTGTTGACACGCTGTAGAGTACATCGATAAATAAAGTACAGTGAGAGTCAGTTCCTTACCTTCAACTGTTTTCTTGTCTCCTCTTGTTGCACTGAACCCTGGACTCCCGCTTTCGACTCATCCAGTATCACAAAGGATCCACAGAAGCGTCATCTGCTTTCGGTGGTGCCACCATCTTAAAACAGGTGATGGACGAGATAACAGTGTGGCTCTTCAGGATGTCTGTCTGGAGCCCTGGTTCTCACGCTCGGTAAACAGGAGCTAAGAGCCTGTTATAATAAATCCATTGTGTAAATCCATACATAAATATCACGTCATCACCGCTGTGACAAGACAGCAGAGCTGAAGTGAGCTAACGTGATACTGTACGCACCAGTTGGTGATGATACAGTAAAGTACAGTTTGCATGAGAGTTATTTTGTTCTTCTTTTTCTCTTTAATGTACTGTATGTTGTTGAATTTTCATTGTGCTAAAAGGGGGCTGGGGGGGGCGGGGGGGTTTCTGACCTTGTATCTTCACTCTGGCTGGCACGAACGCACTCTCTCCCTAACAAAGCTGATTCTGTCTGGAACAAAGTCAGTCTATTGTGGACAACGAGGGCACGGCGTCCAGACACATGACTGCGTGGCTTCTCCCTCATTGATAAATAATTTGCCAACACCAATATGATTTATATTTCAGGTTTGTTTTTTTTAAATCACAAGGAAACAAGTAGCAATATATATTCATTTATTTTTTTGTATTCACATAAGATTTTACACAAAAACACTGTGAAGTTATGCATATTGTATTATATCACAGTTAACAACAGAAATGCACATTTCAGAGCACAATAATTCCAAACCTTTTCAAAACAAAGTGCATGAGAGTGCTTGTTTTATGAATGTGCGTAGCCGAGCTCTGCGGATGTCAAGAAAACAACAAAACAACATGTTAACTTGTTGACAACACGTGTCAGGGAGTGGTTAAGTAACAGAAATCTTAACAAAATAACTGAAAGAAATAACTTTCTTGATCAATTTGGACAGAATATTCAGCAACTGCATGGCTTCTTTGTCCGTCTGGAAGATTATGCAATTCAAATAGCACTACTCATCTAGAGGGTAAATGAATTCAAAAATAAAGTAAAAGCACAGTGACCGACCTGAAGCTCAGGAAGTCCTTGTATATTTAGTCCTGTAAATATACTGTATGTAAATGTATTTATTTATTTTTATTTGTGTATGTCATATCTGCTTTGGCAATGTAAACATATGTTTCCCATGCCAATAAGGCCTTTTTTTTTCATTTGAATTGACACATCATGAATCTTGCATAGCATGTTTTGTGCAACACAAAAACACAAAAGTTGATAGTTTATGTCAGATTTTAAAGGTCAAATATGTAAAATGTAGGAGGAACTATTGCAGAAATGATATACTAACAAAAATGTACAGTATGTGCAAGTATATAGTTGCTTTAAAATAAAAATCTTGAGGTTTTTAGTAGCCTTAAAATTCAAATTTTGAAGTTGAGGCATACTACATAAACATGGTATGCAAAACCATAGTTCCCTGACACGTGTAGGAAAGGAAGTCTCACTTCTGTAGACGGGCTCTTACACATACTCACAACCATCTCTGCTTCATCTCCCACACCCTCTCACTCATCCAGTCTTTAGTTCTCCTCACAGCTGACCGCTCTGCCCCGAGCACCAAACAGAGCCGAGCCAGTTTGGGCTTATTTCTCTCCAGGTAAGTCTGAGTGTCCCACTGTAGCTGGTCCAGGGCCCCCGGGCGGCTCTCGTCCAGGGAAACCACGGCGCTCAGCATAGGGTTGAAGCGGAAGTAGACGTCTGAGGCGAGCAGGTCGTCCAATAGAGTGTGGACCCCTTCGGTGTCTGTGGCGCTGCATATCAGGTTGCTGATCTTGGCCCTCAGGCTTGTGGAGGTGGCAGGACTCCTCTTAGCGTTGTCATAGCGACCCGTGCCAAGGGACAACACACACTGGAAGGGCTGGTCGGGCCACAGCAGGCGGCTCTCGTGGACAGCCAAGGCACATGGGTTGTTCAGGAGAATACCTCCATCCTAAGAAGAGACACTTAAATAAATCTACAACTGAATAGAGACGAAGTTTGTCAATTGTCTATTATAAACATATAGAAAACATATGCATTCTTTTGATTTCACACTTTAAGTGTCTTTAAGTCTCTTTACAAAATAAAAATTTACAAAAAAAAAATGATTTTGAAAGGAAGGAAGTAGCTAACATTTTCTGGGAGAGCAGGTGACTGTTCTTGAATGTTTGCACATCTTGGATTATGTTTTAATAAATGTTTCTTTCCTTGATATTATTGTTCTTTTTAAGGCAGTGAATAAAAACATTTGTGTTGCAGGTCAGAAAGCTAAATTACTACTACTACTAATACTACTTCTAATAATAATAAGAAGAATAAGATTAATAAGTTAATTGTGAAAAGTGAACTGTAAGGTTTAACCTCCTTCCCATACTGGATGTATATTATACACCATCTGTTGCACTCTCACACAAAACAAAACAACCAATTAATGTAATATGACTACTTTTCTACCTGGTGTATATCACTTTGCAGTGGGAACTCCTGGAAGTATCCCGGCGCGGCAGATGACGCTCTCACCGCCTCCCACAGCTGGTAGCCTGAGCCTCCCGCGTATCGGCTGAGAGAGCCTGGCTTGTGGTTGTAGTTGCGGAAGACGAAGGCCTTTGGACTGGTGCCCCAGTTTACCACTGCACTCACTGCAGAAACCTGAGCAGATCCCAGCAATACACACAGGTAAACCTGTGCTAGCTGTTGCTATGAGTAATATAACCAGTGGGGGCAGACCTGTACTACAGCAGCTGTTACATCAATAATCCAGTTGCATTAGTATTGTGATGCTCTAATGCATGTCAAACTCAAGGCCCGTGGACCACATTTGGACCAAGATCCAATTATATCATACAACAAATCCCATAATGCACCGCAGCAGCTGTCGTACAGGTCTGTGGTCACCGCTTATACGTTGGTTTGTTTTCTACATGCTTTTGTCCCGAGATCACACCAATTTGTTCATATTTCAGATGTTCTCATTTTGCTTGAAGGTAATGTTAATAAAAATATTAAAAATTGTATTTATTTTATCTAGAAGAAACTCTTCCGTGATTGAGAGTCCCCTGCTCTTATGGTAATTTTGATCACAGAATGAATTGCTCACAGCAATTTTCTTACCTTGGGACTCAGTTGATCCCTGGCTGTTTTAATAAGCACTTTATTTCCTATCTTCTCTCTAAACAGGATAGAAACAGAACTTTCAGCCAGAGCTGATTATAAAGGGGTCATATATTGTACAGTGTATATATATATATATATATATATATATACAACACAAACAGTGTTGTTTAAACATATACCGTAATATCGTTTCCCATGTCTCAGTGTTATAGTACGAGTGACTCCAGCCCATCTTCATGGTGCCAACCAGCGGGTTCTGACGAAACACTTCGGAGCCAAACCGCCGGTACATGTCAGTGCACTCCTCCAGAGAGAAACGGGCCAGACCCAGCATGAAGGCCAGAGCAGCACCTTCAACAAACACATGCGCAGACAAATACGTGAGGCACAGATTTATAGATTCCACACTAGGAAGCACAGAGAGGGTGCTGGGAATACACAGGGGCTGGGAATTCATGCACATTTTGTTATTTTCAACTGTCCCTTTGTCACCTGTGCTCACTCCACAGATGTAGTCAAACAGCTGGTGGATCTTTTTGCCCGTCTCGTTTTCCAGTAGCTTTAACATATGCAGGGGCACCACACCTCTGCAACAGAGACACAGACAAAACAGTATCAACGTGAAGAAGAATAAACACATCATGATTATAAACATGTATATGTATCTATATCTATATATCTATATATATCTTTATCTATATCTATCTATCTATCTATGTATATATATATATATATATATACAGAGAGTATTTCATGTTCAGGTTTCTGGCTGACAGTAAAAAAGGTAAACTAATATTTACTAAGTTACTAAATATACTCTGATTAATGTTATAAGATCTTAAGACAAGACTTAATTAATTCCACGAGATAATTAATATGATGCACACATTAATAAATATAACCCTATACATTACTCTGCGATGGGTCATTCTACATGCTGAATGCTTTAACGCAGTTTAATTTGATGCCAACATGTGCACAGATATAGCGCTGTAGATTTTAGGTGTTGAGCGCTTCTTCCACTACTATTTCTGTGACATCCAGCTCTGGAAGTTTTTGTTTTTATTCATGTTTTGATACATTTTTACATAACATGTGCACTAAAGTCTTGTCTCGTTTCAGGGAGCTTCACTTCCTGTTCTCCTGGGTTTCCCGCCTGTAATCAGCGTCTGCCCCGCCCTAATGACTTTCACCTGTGCCCAATTGTCTGTGTATATAAAACCATTCCCTTGCAGTCCTTCCCTGCCAGTTCATCTGTGTTTGTTGTTGTGTTTATGACCCAAATTCACTTGTTGATTTTGCCTACTGCCTTTTGCCTTTTAGAAACATTTGCTGACCTGTTTTTGATCTCTGTATACTGACATTGATTTAACTCTCTTGTGGGGTTTTGCATTTGAGTCCTTCCTCCTTGACCCAGCTTGGTGACAATTTTACAGCAAAAATTGATTTTCAGGAAAGTAAAATAAGACTCCTTTCTTGGAAATTGTTCTTATTTTGTTTTGCCTAAAAAGAGAAATAGTCTTGTCAAACAAGTTTTGCCCTCGAAAAACAATCTTATTGTAAGAAAAATAAAATTAACTTACTGGTGTTTATGTGTTGAATACAGACAAAAATCGATTGGTGTATGGAAATATAAGAAATTCTAAGGTATACTATCTGCTTATTTTAAGAAAAGGAAGATCTCTCTATACGTAAAACTTTCTTACATTTTGTCCAGATTTTTCCACTTTTGGGCCTGATTCTCTTTATTTTAAGGAACATTATATTCTAAAACAGCTTCGATTTACAAGCTTGTTTTAAGAAATCCAGCCAAGCAAAATCTGTTTACCCCACTGGTAGATTATTTTTTTTAAAACATCAATTTAACAATATTTGGCTTATTTCTAATTGGGCTGTTTTGCAGTGCTCAAATCTTTGGTAAAGACATGAAATATTCAGTATCATCTGCTTTTACTTTGTACTACACAAACAAAATAAAAGTGCTGAAGACATTGTCATGTCATTTTCTCAATTCAATTTTCAGACATTAAAGGTAAAAAATATAATCAAGTAATTATAGAACATAATTAAAGCACAGAATGAAAACAACTTTTTTGTAATTTTACCTTGTTCCACCACCATCGATTGAGAGCACTCTGATGCCACAGCCTTTTACTGGATCCACGTAGCCAATTAGGGCCAGAGTTTCTCTTAAGGCACTCTGGAGCGCCTGGTCATCGCTGTAGCTTCGCCGCTTTTTCAACAGTGTGCCTGCAGTTTTATCCTGGAAGCAAAAACATCGTTAAGGTCTCTGGGGGAGGGGATGATCTGTTTGTAAAATGTCGCCTCAGACAGACCTGCCACACCAAAGCTTTGCATGAGGGATGACGGATAAGGTGTTCATTGAGTGTCTCCACACAGGCGACCAGAGCTCCTGGAGACGAAGCCTGTCTCAGACTGCCAATCAACCCATGAGTGATTTCCTCTGCCTTCCTCCTACTCAAGACAAGCTGAGAGCATATACAAACAAACATTACCTTTTAAACATTCACAGTTGTACCCACTTTGTTTTGTTTGTTATCGCTTCTCTTAACATTGTGTAGGTCTTAAAAGCAGTCGTTAAAGCTGCAATGTGTAACTCTTGGAGATTTTTTTGTTTACCCTTACAATATTCATCCAAACATCAAGCAATACTGATTGACCTGACTTCAGGGTGCGTTTGAGTATACACTGGCAGCACAGGATCGAGAAGCATTTATTGGATTTTTGGAGCAGTAGAATTCATTTCTGAAAACGCTTCATCTGCAGTCCTTCGTGTTATCTGTTATACTCCAAACTGTTGGTGGCCATCTAGCTTTACTTAAGCCCGCCCCACACTAGAGGATAAGTGGCCAGATTTGGTTGCGATCTGGCCCTTCCGACAATTATAGGTGCCTTCCGATTTTAGGCTGATTTGAACGGATTATCTGGTAAAATGATCCTGTAGGGTGAGGGATTATCATACGTGATTTAATATCAGCGAAAGTATCAGAGTCTTCCTGATTTGGGAATTTAGAATTAGATAGACAAATAAGCCATGCCAGGGAAATAGTATTCTGTTTTACTGTTTTCAGATTCTCAAATACAGATCAATGTGACCTCCACTCACCTTTTTATTCACGATTGCCTCGGTTGGGGTCATGGCAGTTCTAGGTTTACTAGTCTGGGTCAAGAGGCCCATATTAAGATAAGCACCAAGCAAGTCAGGAATGGCACTCGTTGGCTGTCGGAGGCAGTCCATGAAGGTAACAGTCTTGATTCTCTCAGAGGTAGCAGACACAGGCTGCATTGTTATGACATTTCTGTCATTGTCCTCATCTCGTACACTTTTGCCCTTGAAATACTGATTGATGTGCCTGGCCATTTGGAGATAATTCTCCCCAAAGTTAGTAGTACTATGGCTGCTGTGGAAAAGGCCTTCAGTTTCGGAGTCTTTTTGTTTCAGTTGTGGCATAGCACCGTGAGTTTGTGAGGTAGATTGTGTTGATGAGTTGGAAATGCTATTCTTTTCCACGGGACGTTGCACACTTTTGTTCTGAACTTCATCAGTAACCTTGGCACCGAAGTATTTGTTGATGTGCCTTGCAAAATGAAGGTAGCCTTCCTCCCAGCTGCTGGAGAGATCACCAGATTCCACAGTTCCCTGTTCAGCATTCAATTTGACTTGGGGCATTTTGGCATCTTTGGAGTCCATACTACAAGTCTGCCTTTTCTCCCTTCTCTGTGTCCCTCTGGTGGAAGACATTGTTTGCACATCCTCCTGCAGTAGGAAGCTCTTGGAAAAGACTGAGTTGATGTGATTAGCAACATAATTGTAGCTCTCGCCAAATGTGGTTGCCAAAGAGCTGATGTGAAACAATTGCAGGGTTGAAAGTCTTGTTAGTGAGCTCTCTTGTCGATCTTTGCATTTGTGAACATGTGGAGTGCTTTTGCCCTCAGATATTCTTTTCTCTCTGGCTACTATTTGGCTTTGACGATGCCTCTGCAACCTGACAAGATATTCTGGAGTTGTGACAACAAGACGGGCATTTTCAGCTAGAGGTACATCGTCCTTATTCTTGAAATAATTGTTAATGTGTCTGGACAGTTGGTTAAATGATCGACCAATGCGTCCCAGTGAATTCCAGTGAAACCCATTCTCGGCTTCCTCCAAAATACCAATGGGAGGTTCAGGTTTGAGCACATCTTTTTTAGAGGACGAGTAAAGTCGCACAACCTGGAGATGTTTCACTCCCTGTTTGAAATCTCTGAGGTAGAGATGAGAAATGGAACTGATATCAGACCTGTGATTTAAACTTTTAAAAGTGGCTTTTCTTGTATATGTGTGACAAAGAGAAGGCGACAGCAGCGAACATCCGTCTTTGGTCAGACGAGGGTGCTTTCTGAGAAGGCTCATGAGGTACCTGATTTTGCGGTATAACCGTAAAGTCCTGTTCACATAAGTTGGACACATGTTGCCACTGAAGTAGTGAAGCTGATGTAGACAGCTGCAGTAAAAGTCCACAAGTCACCAGTAAGTCTGGTACAGGTCATCGCAGCATAGCCTTCAAGAATCTGGAAGAACAAACACAAAAGACGAAACACATAGGCTTATAGCCACAATAAAAGCTTGTAGAGTGCTTCAACATAAGAAGTATAATATGTACCTTCTTGCTTAGTAGTGCTAAAGAAGATAGATATATATTCTTTGGTATTTAACTTTGCCCCTATGATGGAAATGTCAGGACATCATAGTTATTATAGTGATTTCTCTCAGAAACATGAACATCATTACTATCAACCAAATATTTAAGACTATAGGAGCATAATGTTTTAATAAAGAATAAAGTTTGTTAATAAACAACACATTTCAAAGAATCCACATGAGTCTGGACCAAGGAAAGGACTAACCAACAGACCAAACATGTCCATTATAAATATTTGTTATTCATGACACCACAAATGAGTATGATTACCTTAAATATGTGGATTTATACAAAACAAGGGTTGGACAAATATGTATTACCATTTAAGGTCACTCCTTTGAACTTATTGCCTGTAACCGGAGTGTGCATGCTTTCTACTAAAATCATGATCCACATTGACCACAATAACAAAGCCGCCGTTTCCTTCTGTGTCTCCTCTGGAACATAACAAGAAAGCTCAGGGTATAAACGCACTGTCTATAACTGTCTAAGTATTCATTTGAGAACACAGCATTGGCCTGAGTTGAAAGACACAGATCTATCAGTCAAAGATCTACTCAGGTTGTTTTCCTCGTAAGCAGAGGAAGGTCATGCACTTAAGCAGCTTACTCACTCACTGTCACTCTGCTAACCTTGAGAGAACATATCTGATTAAACATACGGTGAAGATTTACCTGGAACACCACACCCAGTTTCCTTTCTTCAGAATTGCTCTTCCTTCAACCAATTTTCAGTCCTTTAAAAATAACTCATAACACATTTTCAGAAGCAATGTCTGTCCAGTGTTTTGACACCTGATAGTTCAGTGGTGCAGGAGTTGAAGTCTTACTGGCTGAGCAGAACAGGGGGGTGGGTCAGTTTAACCAATGCCCTGTCCACACAGGCTTGAGGTCACGTGCTGCCTCTGCTGACTGCACAGTGGAAGTGATCTAAAATTAGGGAGGTTGTGATCATTTTTAAAGGTCTCAGTTTCCTGTTGGCTGCTTCTTCCATAGCTGCACTTTAACACACACAGGAACAAAACTACATTCTTAAGAGACAGTGCTGTGATGCACTTCAGTTTTTACAAATCAGAAAAATACAATACACTGGCATATATGGTTGATATTATTTAGTAAAATTAATTATTTTAAATATGACTGATTATGGAAAGCATTGATTTTATATCAGTACTCTGGTAAAAGTATGTACAAACAACAGGCAAGTGCCTTGCCAGTGTCAAACTGGCGGCTCACGGGCCACATGCGGCCCTCTAATCGATTACATACGTCCCGCCCACCACTGTGCAGAGGCACAGCTGCCTGCAAGGTGATTGAATATAGACAGAATATAAGACTAAATATATTTGCTAGCAATGTTTTCACAATAGTAATAAGACATTCAGTTGTAGTTATTGCTTTATTATTACACTCAGCATTAAAGCTGTTTTATATATGTTTTTATTGTGAAGTATACACCATTTTATTATTTTTTTATTTTATATCAAAACAAGCGCTTTTACTTTGAAATTCTGTCTGATGTCATCATGAATGTCTTCTATTGCCCACCTGCCACTTTTTTTCTCTAGACCGGCCCCCTCTTGACCAGAATAGATGCTCATTGGCCCCAAGGTCATTTGAGTTTGACACCCCTGTGTACACCATAAACATTGGTGTGACATAGACATATCTTAACCTTTTAACCACTTGCAATGTTGATGAAACATGCTCACGCCACCAAGGGAGGCTCATGCGATTCTCAGAAACAGTGACAGAGAACAGTCTGTACTTTATTTTTTTACTTAGGACATATTGGGTGTTACAATGGACAGCCCATGGCCAAGTGGAAGGAAGAGGGCTCGTAACAGGTTGCTGGTTTGGTTTGAATTCCCCACCAGGTTAAGGGCTGGGGTATCCCTAAGCAAGGTGTCCAGTCCCATCAATCATTGTTATTTTGACACCCTAAATTCAGGGCCAGTGGCTTCATCAGATTTAGTCTACATGTGTTATGGATGCTTCACAAGTAGACATTGTTCTATACTGCATTGTATATTACAGGAGTCTTGCTGCTTATATTTCACATGCTTTTAAAGGTGATTTTTAGACTTGCAGAGACATCTAGTGGCACATTCCTGTACTTGTCGTTGAATTAACAATATCAGACACAGTGCTTGTGAACGTTCTTAGTCATGTAGGTCATAATCATCATTAAGAGTAAAGTCCAGTTGCCAAACTATGGAAAAACATCAGACCCAGAACATCTCTAGCTGTGCATTTGCTGCGACAATGTCATTACACAACATTACATTACATTAGCAACATTACCCTTTATCTGTCGCAGAAAGGCTTTTTATTCTACTTTCTGTAATTCTGTTTTGAGATAGCAAGGTGTTATTTCTTTTTAAGTATTAATTTAAAGCTTAAGATTGGGGATCTATTCTAATAAAAAGGACATCAGAGGGATTGCAGAATCTCTTTTATAGTTTATAGCCATTTTTGTTGCCTCTTACGAAACCATTTCTTACATGTTTTCATATTTACACAACTGTTAACTTGATGCTTGTTTCATTTTAACTGAATATAAGGCCACAACAGCCTCACCTGCAAAGTCATTTACAATTAAGCAATGGTTTCACTTCATAATGTACAGTAGCTCACTTATCTTCAGCAAACTCTTAAAACTTTTTCAGTTGAGGTCATGATAAACGAATGTTTAACTAACTAGTCCTTCTTTACAATTAATTAACTTGTTCAACATGTTTTTTTTCCCCCCTGTGGTCAAAGGTTAATATGTTTTCTTTTCACAGCGCCCTGCGGTGCATTCTCCACCACGCCCGGTCCACTTCAGGCGGTTCCTGGCAAAAATGGCATAGGATTTGTCCATAAATGGCCTCACACATGGCCACATCATGAAGCGGCCCAAAGAACCAAGGCCCACGGCACCGTACATGACTGCAAACGCTGGGATCCCACGGTGAACCTGCCAGAACACAGACATTTAGTCGCCTGTCATTACTTAATTGTAACTTAAAAGTCTTCCAAAAAATAAACATTTACCTCATTTTTCTCATCAATCACATGCATTTCCTCCATGGCCATCTCATAGCTCACGTCCTTATATTTCCCTGCATCGTAGTCTGGCAGGGCGATGTCAATGAAATTCACTTTCCCAGGTTCGTTTCTCTGCAGAAACTGGAGGAACCGGATCTCTGTCACACATATGGGACAAAGTCCATCGTACAGCACCTATAACAGAAAAAGAAGAACACCACTGATTTATTCACTTTTCAACCTTGACATTCCACAACAAAGTGAATTATAGAGGAGGTAACTCACTTAAAGCTGGCCAAACCTGAATGGTTTGTAGCTTTTTCTAACTGGAGCAAACATGTGAGACATTTATGGACAGGGTGTCTAACTGTGAAACTATGGTTAATGTTATTTTAGCAATGCTACCCTGTCCTGTTCTGCTTGAATAGGTGGTTGTCCCAGAATGGACTTAGACCTTTTCTCTGTGACAGAACTGATCATCAGATGAGAAAATGGATGGATGGATGTTTTCGCAAACAGAAACAAAGGCGTATCAGCCATCAGTGTGGGGAATTGGGATCTGATCACAAGTTGTTATTCAGGAGAGGAATCCGGCATGTGTGTTAAAGGTGCAAGAGTCAATTAATGCTGTCCACTCGTGATCAGTTCTCTCAAAATCGATGTTAATAGCAGCTTTGAAAGGGGCCTTAGAGGCTGGAGCCTAGGAGGAGACATGAGTTGTATTTTGTATGTGACACACTACACTAATTAAAGAAAGAAATTGATTGAAATAACAATTGAAAATTAGCCTTTTTTGTGAGGCCACTTCAGGGCAGCAAACAAGAAAGGTCCTTTGGAGAGTTATTAAAGAGGCCCAACATACCACTGACACTTTGCTTCCATCGCAACAGGACATTTACAAAACCTGGTCTCTATGTGCTACACACATTCCTAAAGACTCACCACCTCTTCACCCTGCTGTTCAGGAGAATACATATCAGGTCCATCAAAATATGCAGTTTTTAACCAAGGAAACTGAACAGCTGACATATGAGCAATAACACAACATGCATTATGACTTATCAATATTTTAAACACCCCACACAATTATATTTTTATTTTATATATGGATGATGTCAATCCAATCATATCCAACTTTTATTTATAAGGCACTTTAAAAACAACAACAGCTGAAACAAAGTGCTGTACATCAGCGATACATAAAACTAATAACATATAGAAACGTAAGACTTAATAGACCTATAAAACAAACAATAAAACATTCCTTAAAACAATAAAATACTGCAGGAAGTATAAAAACAACACCAACAAAAAGATAACAACCAACTGAGTGAAAGCCAAAGAGTAACAATGCGTTTTAAAATACGCAACATGATGTATAATATATAATCACTAGCCTGCAAACTTATCATTTTAATATGAAAATGTTTGTTGCAACAAACAAACAAACCTAAACGAATGAGAAGTTGCACAATAAATACACCTAAATCAAACAGTGTTTTTTCCCTTAGGACCTTGACTAAAGGGGGTTGAGTAACAGAGGTAGTAGTGGTTGAGGACATCCGATAGCCACGGCACGACACTAATACCAGTCTCCATTTTGACTGCAGAGTTGAACAGAACACAGCCGCAGACTGACGGGGGCAAACTGCCGCTTCTACCGCTGCTGCTGCTACCGCTGCTGCTGCTGCTACACGCTCCGTGGGGTCCACGTTCACAAGGTGACGAGATTAAAATCTTCACTTAATGTTTGCTTTAAAGCTTAACTTTACTCTGAACAAAACGTAACCAGTTAAGTGAACTTTCCTGCAAGTTTACATGAATGGAACACAAACACACGGCGTAAACGAGACGTTGTGCTGAGCATGTGACCGCGCGTGGTGGCTTTGATTTTTTTTTCCAAAATCAAAGCCAGGCAGTGTCACTGTCTCTGCTGCTGCTGCTGCTGCTGGAAACAGCATTAAAACACAGCAGTCATTCACTTGATGTAACCTCCTCTGATGCGCTACTCATTATTACACGACAATATACGAGTTTGTCTCTACAGTCACGTGAAAGTATCACGCAATAATTACAACGTTGGTTTCTTCTTCTATTGTGATACCGTGCGATTAAAGAGTCTATAAATACAAACACAACTCATCATCGCCTGATCGCTAATAAGCAACTGGAACTATTACTATTATTTACACACATGGGTTGCCAGGTTGTGGGAAATCCTCCTTCAGCACAACTCTTTGAAGTGTTTTTGAGCACCACAGGACAGACACACTTGGACCAAATTCCATCGATAAGATGCTTAGCAACCTTTACACCTGAAGACACTGTAAATCGTGAAAGACATTATTTAATGATTTGCCGGCAGAGACGCAACAATGCAACAGTTTGCAGTCACTGTTTCCTCTCTGTCCTCCACTCTTCGTTTCCCTATTTCTCTTCTCTAACCACCATGTCTGTGACTTTTTTTCCCATCTATTAGACAGGAGTTTATTTTTCTCTCCAAGGCTCCAAGTGGTTGTGAATACTACTGTGACTGTCTAAAATATATTGTACAGTTCCACTTTTAAGATGTTAAGTGCATTGAGGTAATGCATGCTCTGCTTTGGTACCATATACATTTGAATTCATTTGAATTTAAAATGGCAGAGTTGTCATACAGACAATTTACTTTTGTGCACACTTAAGTTGTAAGTTAACTGATGATAAGATGATGGTCCAGGGGTCCACTGATGGGTTTTCTCACAAGTTAATGACAAAATCTGGCAACCCACATGTTCTCGAATAGAAAACTACACATTATGCTGCAGCTTGTACAGAATATGTCCAAACGTAATTGCTGAAATTATATTCACCGCTCAAGCGAGGCATCATATGTATATGTAAAACAATAATAATAATCATTTTCGAGCTGAAGCATAAATGGCTTGAGATCAAAACCAAGTGCCTGAGTAAAATGTACTTTGTGTCATATCTTTACTGCTGCGAGAATTATTGTAAAAGTGAATAATCACTTAACCTTTACTTTAAGTTTGTTGCGATATAAATCTATTTTACAAGGGAGGCCTGGCCCAAACAACTCACCAGTTAAAGATCAGTTAAAATAATACATAGCATTATATAAAATACAGAAAACAGAGACATCTTCGGTTAAAGAACAAAGCCAATTCCATTACAACATCATTCATTTTGTTTACCAAGGAGAATATAATAGGGCTGCAACTATGCATCACTTACTAAATTAATCAGCAACTATTTTGATACCACGATTTATCAGTTTGAGTGTTTTTGTTGACAATTTAAACAAGTTATCTGACCTTTTTCGGCTTCTTAAATTTAAATCTTTTTCTCGTTTATTTTCTCTATATTACAGAGAAATCGTTAAAAAATTAACATGGTTTGTGGACAAAACAAAACATTTGAGAACATCCCCATTTAGAGGTTTGGGAAACACCCATCTAACAATCAATTAAATGAGAAAATAATTGAAAAATCAGCTGATTATAAAAAATAACTTAGTTGCAGTCCTTGAATATCTGTTCAGGTGACATTGACAAGAACCTACCGTTGCCAATTTCTTTGTGCATGTGCGTAGCCTACTCATTGCATCGTCATTGTTTACAAACAGTAAAACGGTCTATGCATACAGAAATTATTATTAATGTAGAACCTTAATTTATTGAAAGGAATTTTACCATTTCCTGCAACTTCTCTTCAAATGCAATAGTAACAAGAGTGTTTACTCAAGTGCTATACATTTATTATTGTTTGAAGGTACAGAATGTTCATATTGTTCTTGTTTAAGTCTTCCTGGGAAGGGATGAAAGGCCAGCACTGCAGGTGGGAGAGGTGGAGACTTAAACGTCCTCTGCTCTGCTGAGGGATGTTTTCATTGTATTGTTAGCTGGAGATTCTTTGAACTGTAAGTCCTTAAAAAAGCAATGACCCTCTCATCGCGTTAATTTCTGAAGCACAGTGGTGAAATCGATGGGAAGCTATTTGCTACATTTAAAGTTGACTATGTTGAATGTTATTACAGATATTAACAACATTATTTTGACAAGATAGACATCTTGGATTGAGGGGAACTAAAGATATCTTGAACCAGAATCAAGTCTAATCAGAATTAAATAGAAGCTAGTCATTCATTCATTCGTTTTCTACCACTTTATCCTCAACATGAGACCATGGGAGGCTGGAGCCAATCCCTGAACAGGTTGCCACTGTCTATGGCAGGACAAACATACAGAAACTTGGGGCGTGTAAGATTATAACTGGCATGTTTTTGTATTATGTGTACAATTTATAGTATTAATTCACTTATACTAGTTTGTTAGTTGAGTGTAATTGAGCTGCAACCAGATTTTTTATTCATTCATTGGTTCATTCATCGTCAACCGCGTTATGAGTGTTGAGGGGTCACTGGTGCCAATCCCAGGTGACATAGGGTGAAAAGGTGGGGTACACCCTGGACACGTTGCCAGTCCATTACAGGGCAAACACAAAGACACAAACAATCATTAATTTTCACCTTCACTAGCTGGGGAAGGAAATTGAGAAAACCTAGTGCACAAGTGGAGAACATGCGAACATTTTGTTGTGACTGAATACAAATACAGTCTTGAATTGTTTTTTTCCCTATTTGGTTATGCACATTTTTCTGATTAATCAAGTACTTGTTGCTCCATAAATGACCAACAAAAAATGTTGATCAGTGTTTCTCAAACCTGTAAATGATGTTTTGTTTTGTCCTCAAACCTAAAATGATTCAGTTTGAATGATTTTGTTGTTATATGGAGCTTTTCTTTTGTCACATGTGTGTAATATTCACATTTAAGAAAAATCAGAGAAACTTGTATTAATTATTTAAAAAGAAAACTTAAACCACGCATCACTTACCAAAATAGTTGACGACTGACTGAGTAATCGATTAATAATAGAATAAAATAATCAATGAATCTTTATTTCATTGATTATGAATTAGTTATAAATTATAAATTAAATATTGCAAAAATGAATAGAGCATCTCTGAATCACTGTATCATACCATCATCATCATGGAAATGTTGTATTGTAGAAGTGTAGTCGTGTGTCCTTCTTTTTGCTATGGACATAAATGACCAAAGTCTAAAGACTGGAGCCTGGACACGTTAAAACGGCTCGCCATACAAAAGGACCTGCAGGCAGCACTCACTTGTGCCGAAATAGGAGACGGAAAAGCTCTGCGACCTCTCCTTTCTGGCGTTGTTGGTCCGTTTTAGCAGAGGCAGAGACCGAGGAGACTTACCTTGACAGCGGCAGACTCAGAGCTGAAGGTCCGGTGTTGGTGTCTGCAGAGAGAAGGTGCTGCCGCTGATGTGTGTAATGTGGCCACACGCGACAACAAACTACGTCTAACTGTGGAAAACATCTGCGTCGCTAAAGTCTGATAAAATAAACAGGATCTGACTTTCAGAGAAGCAAACTTGCCTCAGTTACACAAGCCGTTTGTTGGATAACTCCTCCAGAGGTCGCACGCTGATGACGTACAACGTCAACAAACTCTGTTTATAGAGCACGCGCATGGACTCTGGAGTCTGTGTAGTAGAAAAGAATCACACAGACTTGGAGAAAATCATCTCTTTTGTGAACTGGAGGAGAAAATGGCTGTTTTCTGTTGCTATTTATTAATAATACATTAGATAATAATAAATAATATTATGAGAATAAAGTCGGAATATTATGAGAATAAAGTCGTAATTTTTTTTTTTAAATGTCATAACATTACGAGATAAAAGTCATACTACTTCATAGATAAAAGTCACACTACTTCTACATAGATAAAAGTCACACTGCTTGTACATAGATAAAAGTCCTACTACTTCTACATAGATAAAAGTCACACTACTTCTACATAGATAAAAGTCACACTGCTTGTACATAGATAAAAGTCATACTACTTCTATGTAGAAGTAGTATTAAAGTTTAATTTTATTAATCCCTTTAGGGAAAGTATTCCTCTGCATTTTGACCCATCCTAGAATTAGGAGCAGTGGGCTGCCACACAGAGTAGCGCCCGGGGAGCATTGGGAGTTGGGTACCTTGCTCAGGGGTACCCCAGCCCTTTTTGGCCAGGTGGGGATTTGAACCGGCGACCTTCCGGTTACAAGTCAAGTTCCCTTCAAGTAGTATGACTTTTATCTATGTAGAAGTAGTCTTGGAAAGAAGTCCATTAGGTAGGAACAGTGGTCTGATACTTGCCCAGCCCACAATCCATTGTTTTAGACTTGCTTTGATGAATAAGTATAAAGCCTTGTTCTAAAATCAAACTGAACTATACTGGCTTGGTGTTGACACTGCTTCCACTGTGCAGTGAATAAAACTCATCTGAAGCAGCCACAGAATTGGACCTGAAGGAATCTTTATTCTTTTACAACTTGACCATGTAAGGGCGCACACACACACACACACACACACACAGCTATTCTTCTTAGGACATTGCATTGACTTCTATTAATTTGCACAGCCTAAACAAACCATTTTCCCAAACCTAAACCATAACCAGTTAATGCCTAACCCTGACCTTAACCAACAACAATTATTTTTTACAATCAATTAAACTGTCTCAATGTTGTGAAATGTTGAAAAATGTTGCTTAGTGTTTCCCAAACTTCAAGATGATGTTCTCAAATGCCTTGTTATGACCACAAACCAACATTTTTCAGTTTGAATGATTTCTTTGTCAAAGGGAGCAATGAAACCAGAAAATATCCACATTTAAGACGCTGAAAAATCACATGCACACACATTCTTGTACAAACATATAGCCCCTTGATCTAACCTTAAACCACCAACTAAATGCCTTACCTTAACCCTTAACCTAACCCTAATCATAAAACCAAGTAACCCTTAAAAAGAAGCCCTTTAAAGTTGTGAGGATCAGTCAACATGCATTCAAATTTATATGACTGCCTGGCGCTGAATTGAATTGTTTACTATGTGATCACAGTTATTAGCGTGGTAAATACACAAACAATGAGATCAAAGGCCTTACAGTAACATTCGGGTGTGACTGAGTGAGCAGCAGTCTGAGCACTTTGTTTTCCAGGTTTGTGCGTGCAGAAGTTGAACTTGCCCATTTCTTTCACCTGTTCCCACCACACAGACGTTGACGCAATCATGCCCCCCGCTGCAGAAACCAAACTAGGTTACACACCACCTGATGGAGGCTGGGGCTGGGCTGTGGTCTTTGGTGCTTTCATCTCTATCGGCTTCTCCTATGCCTTTCCCAAGTCCCTCACTGTCTTCTTTAAGGAAATTCAGGCGTATTTTTCAGTTTCCTACAGTGAGATTGCTTGGGTGTCTTCAGTCATGCTTGCCACTATGTATGCAGCAGGTCAGTGGTATCAAACATTTTACACTGTATTTAGGTTAAACGTATTAATTGCAGTAATTAATAGTAATTCATTCCTCTGTGCAGGACCTGTGAGTAGTATACTCGTCAACCGCTATGGCAGCAGACCAGTGGTTATGGTCGGTGGGCTGATGGTCAGTGCCGGTATGGTGCTTGCTTCTTTTGGCACTAGTATCATACATCTCTATCTTTGCGTTGGCGTTATTGGAGGTAAGTTGTTATATTTTAATTTCACAAATAGTTGTGAATATATTTCACACATATATGCTGTTCCCTTTTGTGTAATTGCTGAGTGTTACATTGTAATTGTTGCTTGGTCAGGACTGGAACACATGCTTGTTGTTTACCTCACGTCACCTCACTGAGTTGGGTCCATGTCAGCCACTCGTTTTTTAAATATTTGTACTGAATTGGGAATTTGCCATGAAATATCCATACCCTGTCAAATAAGTGCTGCTAAAGTAATATTCAAACATGCATGTATGAATGCCAGACTACACGAGTTCATTACTGATGATCTCTGAACAACTTCTTAGACTTTAAACTTAATCTGTAATCGAGTAAGGACACAAGATAAGAACACCACAAGAAAGTGTTGGACCACAGCAGCCAAATCATAAGAATGGGTTTCAACTAATTGTTTTTCTCACTGTACATAATCTATAATTTAGTTTCAGAAATGGGAGATTGTTTTGCCTTTTTTTTATATTAGTTAGTCATTTAAATAAGTTGTAGAATTGTGTCAAATTGAAAGTTTACATGAAGCCATATTTGTAGTTTTGTACCAGCACAAATAGAACTATTTGCTTTCTATGATGTGTTTATTAAAGTTTTGTAGCATAAACATTGCAAATTAAATGTAATTATAATTCTAACTGTAAAAATTGACAGTTTTAAAATATAGTTTGATTGTGATGCAATTTATAATGTAGTTGAAACCCAAGTTTAGAGACACTGAAGTTTAAGAAATTAGGTGCTCATTAAGTTTATATTCTCATTATATTCTCACTTTTCTATACATACATTCAAGCAAAACAAATCAATCATGTTGTGTAATGAACTAAATTATATATATATTTATTTTTTTTGCTACACCAGGTCTTGGCCTTGCCTTCAACCTGCAACCATCCCTGGCAATTGTGGGGACATACTTCCATGTCAAAAGGCCGCTGGCGAACGGGCTTGCAATGACAGGAAGTCCTGTTGTTCTGTTCACTCTGGCTCCTTTAAATCAGTTTCTGTTTGACTGTTTTGGTTGGAGAGGGAGCTTCCTCATCCTCGGAGCAATAGTTCTGAACTGCTGCGTCGCTGGTGCTCTTATGAGACCAGTCAACAAAAGTGTTAAACCCCAACCAAAGACTGAAACACCACCGGCAGTCTCCGAGGAGGACAGTGCGCAGTCATCTGACCTTCAAATTGAAGAAAACCAAACTGAGAGCAGGTGTCAAGGCTGTGTGCAAAGATTCATAGATTTCTCACTTTTTAAACACAGAGGCTTCCTCATTTATCTCAGCGGTAATGTGGTCATGTTCTTTGGCCTTTTTGCACCTGTGGTATTTCTGGCACCATATGCCAGACATCAAGGGATTGATGAATATTCATCAGCGTTCTTGCTTTCTATTTTTGCTCTGGTTGACATGTTTGTCAGACCACTAACTGGCCTCCTTGGCAACACCAAGTGGATTAGGCCAAGGATCCAATATTTTTTCAGTTTTGCTGTTTTATTCAACGGCGTGTGTCATCTGTTGTGCCCACTGGCACAAGGATACGCAGGTCTGGTATTATATACCGTCTTCTTTGGAATGGCTTTCGGGATGCTTTGTGCACTTCTCTTTGAAGTTCTCATGGACCTCATTGGAGCTCAACATTTCTCCAGTGCAGTTGGACTTGTCACCATCATTGAGTGTGGACCAGTGCTTCTTGGACCTCCAATTTCAGGTTTGTAAATTCCACACTGGAAAAAAGACAAGGAATTTGTAAAATGGTGACAAATAATTGTACTTGTTTTTCTTTCAGGAGCCTTGGTGGATGCTTTTGGGGATTATAAATACATGTTCTACGCTTGCGGTGTGATACTGACGGCATGTGGCATATATTTCTTTGTCATGCATTTCTACAACTACAAGAAACTGGATGAGGAGCGGAAGCAGAGTTTGGCTGCGGAGAGGCGGACTTCAGAAGAGGCAGTCAAACTTAAAATGAGTCCAGATGATAAAGCAGCATATGAAGCAGAAGGATGAATATCACTCAGTATTTGAAAAAAATAACGTTTATTTGACTTCTTGGACTGTTAGTTTAACATTTAGTGCTTCAATTGTTGTTTTATGTATAGCAATAGTACTTTTACTGTAACTCTAATGGCTTTTCTTCAATAATTCAAAAGTGTCTGTTCCTTTCACTACAGTTATTATAATGGCTCTACAAATTCCCTAAGGGACTTGTGAATCAAACCAAGAATCCAGGAGATGCATCACATATTTTTTTATTATTATTATTGTTGTTATTCTCCTTGGACCACTAGATGGCACTGGACACTGACACTATCATGTGAAAAGTGGTCAAAGAGAAACACAGCACTCCTCATTAAACTGCACTTCAACTAAAACCACCACCATTGAAGGTATGGTTCCACCACCACAACCTAAGTGTCATCAAGGGCACAGCAGTTCAAGAAACCAGAATATTAAATGTCTGGTGGGTTTTTATCCCAGAATTCACCTAACAAATTTACCTCTCAGTTTTCATGATGGAATCAATATTCTTCAAGCTTTAGTATCACAGTCATCTGTAAAATATTTTTTTGCCCAAAATAAAATCAAGTATTTAAAATAACTTTTAAATACTTGACTCTTATCTGTGGTTGTAAAGATCTATATCTAACTTAAATACAGCCACAGGCCACCAAATAGTTCAGTGGTTTGTGTATTTTTAGTATGACACTAAAACGTATTTCTGTATAGCTAACAACCGAACAATGCAAGGTCAAATATTCTGAGTCATGTAATATGTTGCAGAGAGAAATACGTGTGAACTCATGCCAAATCACACTATCTTCCCACGTGTCAACATACTGCTTGATAACAGTCCCTTAGTCTCCGGCCTTGAGCACCTGCAATAAAAGATGCATGCATGGATGAGCCTTTCGTTAAAAGAACAATGACATTATTACAGATGAATGTTTAAATGATCTTTCCCTTATCTTGTCCCTGCAAGGTGCATATTGACTGTCTTCTTCAGATGGGGGCGAAAATTGCTTATGCGACTCAAATCAATACGTTTATTTACAACCTTAGATAACATTATCTGGAAATCAGATAAGTCCATGGCTTATGGGTGAATGGACTTCTATTTAAATTCTGGTTTAATTTCAATTAATCAAAAAAAAACACTGAGCCAAAATTTAACTGGGTCTGAGTGAACATAACACCAAAGAAAGACTGTGAACTTAAGGTTTCTCTCACCAAGATATGGCATTACTTTATTGACTATTTGATAAAACCTATACTTATGGAAGTATATACGGATACCTCATTAAAAGAAAACCTCATTACTACTACTTATAGTAAAATGTATGTATATGGTGGTATATACAAAGCCCTGATATTTAAATACAGTCTCATTCATATTTTTTTAACATGGATTGAGCATATTATTTTGTTGATCAATTCATATATTTAGTGGATTGTAAAATGAATGATAATAAAGACAAACAACCCTTGTATGAAACCGTGGAATAGTTAATTTTATTTCTGCACGAACATTTTTACATTTATTATGACGATGTTTTACATGAATATACTAAGTTCATTCATAATCATTTAGTTTGTTAGTCAGTCTTAATAGCACGACTGGTAATGTCTCATTTATACTATAAATACATGCAGTTTATGACACAGCCGGGGGGTAAATAACCCAGGTGTGTTGACACACTGAACTTGTCTTTCAAAGTATGGTAACAATGTGATTTGTGGCACTGGAAGTGACGGGTTATGAGTCGACACAAAGTGAAGGAGTGAGAACTTCCAATTAGTGGCAGCTCCCATAAGCTCTGTATCATCCCCACTGAGAACAGCTTGAGCATAATCACTGTGATGAACTGTGACTGATGTCAGTAAATCTGACTTTAATTGGGACCAAGAAGATTGAATCCATGCAGCTCTATGTCCATTGCTTGCTTGCGTAGCCTGATATCAAGCCGAGACGTAATGTTTTAACCATAGTGCCGGTCTGAGCAGTCGCATCCCAAATTCTGTTTTAAGCACACAGTCTGTAAGAAGAAAAAAGAAAAGAAAAAGGAAGGAAGTGATACTGTCTATTTAATCCAACATGTTTGTTAATAATCTCTGCTAATCTTCTTTACCCAGAGCAGCAGAACTAATCTGTCTTCATGATGTTTACTCTCAAATAAGAGTGGGTGGGGTGTGATGTGTACCAGAGTTTATTCATCAGCCCTGTGGTCGTAGCTATTAATGACGCATCGCGTGGTCTAAAATAAACATGGATGGCTCGTGCAGCCAACATGATACAAGAGGGCATGTTGTCATGTTCTAACAGACAGTCTATCAAGGACTCAGTCACATCTTCTGGGGGATGAGAGACACCCAATCCTGCAGTGTGTGTGTGTGTGTCTTAACTGACCACTTTACCAAATGAAACACAAGATTTACTCAGATAACATTCTGGGGGAAAAAAGCCTTTGCAAAAAGCTACAACATCACCCAGGGTCACCTTCTATAGAGTACAAAAATTCAACATCTGACATGTTGAGGGAATATAAAAGTCTAGGCTTTGTGTCATCTTTATCAAAATCCCTAGAGTGCAGTCTGAATCAGATTGAACAGAACGTGAAGATACAGCTTATTATTAAAGTGCGTAAAGTGTAAAGTGAGTTTCTTCGCTTTCCACTTTATATATCCAGAGCTGTAGTCAGCGCAACTCCACCTCAAACACTGTAACGATATATAAAAACCCTCAGCATTTTACTGTTCACTCTTGCACCTGCTCCTACATTACTGCCTTTGGTTTGCTCACTAGCTGAAATCTCAGTTTCCCACAAATGCATCTTCCCTGGATCTTCCCTGGATGCCTCACTGCTGTGAGGCTGCAGGTACCAGTGGTAGACACACAGAGTCCAACGGACCAAAGCAGGTGAATGTCGTTTCTCTATAAATGTGCTGAACAGTGTTGTTATAAAGGTATGAATTACAGTGTGTATTCAGGAGTGGGTAAAAACGTTACTTGTACATTAGTGGTTATGACCTAGTTGCTAAACCTGGTCTTACACCAACCCCCCAAAGTTCAATGTTTCTTTATGAAACATCAAGTTTACTCAACAACAGCGTAGAGCTTGAAACTTTGGAATTAATACATTTAGCATAAGATTATTCAACTGAAATCAAACCAAAAGTTTCCATTCACTAAAGCTGCATAAAGTTGGGGGGGTTCAGTCATGACATGATCGTTCTCTATTAATTCATCACTACAATCGACCACTTTGACCGTGTCACAGTGTTAACACACTGTCATTTAATCAATTGTTATGAGAACAATATTGACCCTATACGCTGCAATTAAAGAATCTTAATATTTCTTCATTTCAAAGTCAGACTGTGAAACACAGTGTTTAGTATCACACACTCTCGAACAGACAAACTGTGCTTGTGTTGGACGTCAGGCTTCCCCGCAGAATACAAATGGGCTAAAACAAAGCCCCTCTGAAGACGGTCATTTTTTGAGCTCAGACAAAAGAGGAACTCAAAACCGCTAAAATACTCAATCACGACTAATGCTTGTAAAAAAAAAAAAAGGGAACTAAGTTGCGAAGCAAAAGGACTAAATGAGATTATATTAACCATAATTAACAATCTGAGACAAACTTCGCAACACTGGGAAGAGTACGGCTTTTTTTGTCGTCAAGCTCAAAAATGTGGGAATTATCATCCCAACACACATTTTCCACACTTTTCATAGTTGACAATGCAGAGTCCCTGACCAGTATCCTTAATCTGTCACTCAAAATACATTTAGTCTTTGTGAGAACAAATGCGTAGCACTGAAAATGCTGGTTGGGGAGACTCTCTGCTGCCTATTAGAACTATTGTTCCTCTTTATCTGGTGAACACAGGCAACCACTGAAGCTTGCATGTCTGGGGATGATGCCTCTGTTTGTGTGCATATTACAAGAATAATACAAGGCCTGTCCCGCGGATTATAATCTATCCTTTGAAAAACAGAACAAATTAGACGGCCGCATAAACAAACTTGATTGAAGAGCTGAAGAATGGACTAACAACATAAACTATACTCACAAGCTCTGTAGCATCTACATTGTAATCTGTGGCATGTGGATGGCGAAGGAAATAAGTGGGCTGTGTAATCAGTCTATCAGAGCAGCACACTTGAGTGACCAATTCAACCCAAGAGATAACATTGTAAGATTTCATTTAAATCCTCGCTCTTCATTTAGAAAATTGTATTGAATTTAAGATAGTTCCCAATCCCCATCTCCAGACACTAGACGAGATAGGCATTCCAGCCTCATGTCCTCGGGGATCGACACCAAGGCCTGGACTGAGACTGAGAGCACGACAGAGAGAGTGGGCATAGAAAAGGGAGAGAAGCAGAAATAATTATAAGAGCAACTGAGGCGTATCGGCTTGTCCTTGGCTCAAAATGGAAAGCGGGATGTGACATGATGGCACAAATCAACTGCAAGCCCATATACAATACCTGATTTACTCATAACATCTGTGTAATTACGCATCAGGAACCTTGTAATACTGGGATTCTGTTACCAAATTGTGTCATCTTCACATTTCTGGCTTGGACCCAGGATAATTAAGTATATCATTAGCCCCTGAACTGAAATGATTGGCGAACAGGGACCAGCGGTGATGGCAGTGTTTGCTGGGTATGTAGGGAGCATAAAGAGCAAAACTTATTTTAATACCCAGGGTGCTCCGTGTCATTAAAAGATTCTGAGTACTGGCCTTTTGTGATCATGACAAACGCTACAGTGGCAGAAGTGAATCAATGTCCTCAGAGGTTCTTTGTGTTTCAAGGGCATGGCTCTCCTGACATGATGAGGCTGTTGACTGTCGCAGCTGCCTTGCTAAGTCTGCCAAAGGTGTGCGATTAAATCCCCATTCTTTTCCTAAAGAGAGGTGCAGCCCTCTAGAAACACATAAACCATATGGTCAAGTCAGTGTATTGTCTTTAAAGTGGATCCTATGGGTTTACTCAGGAAGGAAATGGCACGTCTCTGTGTGCTGCACACCTTTTTTTTATGAACGCAGGTTTGTTGGTTTTAGATTTCATGTCATTGAGAAACTGCCATAAAGGTGGACGTAAAATAGTTCAAAACCACTTTTTTACGAACAAGTATTGCTTCTATTCAATTCAATTCAATTTATTTGTATAGCGCCACATCGCAACATGCAGTACACAACACTAACTCAAGGCACTGTACAAAGTAAGGCAGAAACCTTTCCAACATTATAGAGAGAAGAGAAACCCAACAGTTCAGTGGAGAGGAAAAAAAAAACTCCCTTTGAACAGGAAGGAATCTCTGGCAGAACCAGACTCAAAGACGTGCGGCCATCTTCCTCGACCGGTTGGGCTGAAACGAAAAATGGGGGACAAAAAGGACAAGGGGGAGGTGAGGTGAGGTAGAGACAGAAGAAAGAGACCTGGAGCAGAAATACAACAATTGTATCAAGTTATAAGTTAAGACAAGACAGTTCTGAATCAGTTATGACATGTTTATAGAACTATGATGTGATTTATACAGCAGCAGCAAAGATGTATTATTTATACCGATAACAACTGTAATTACAGCATAATAATAATGACAATAATACTACTGCTACTGATAATAGTAATGATAGCCTTGAAACTGGATCTGGATCCTGCAGCCTGTAAGATGAGGACAGAGAGAGAGAGAGAGGACAGGAAGGATTGTGTGCGTGTCTGAGATTCCTCATTTCCAAACACCTTGTTAAACTATTAAAAACACAGCAGTGAGTTCCACATTTCTTCATCACACCATAGATCACTGTAGTTTATTTTAAACCAGTGCATCGGCTACTCACGAGACAGCCAGTGTGTGTTAACCCACAGCTGAAAATAGTCCCAGATATTTTTCTTCTTTGAGCTACTTCTTGCTCTCACTACAGTATATGGTGCCCAGCAGGTTGGGATATTACTAACTCTTATTTACATAAATCTTCATACAGTGCTAATTGTGACCTGATTATAAGGATTTACATTTCATGTAGAAAACAAATTCACTCGAGTGCCACGAGGGAGGATAATGAGGAGATTTGAGAAATGGATTAATCGTTTGTCCTTTCCAAAAACAATGTTGCAAGAAGTGTTTCATTTAAAGAACATAATCCATGATCTATATTTGCCCTCTAGTCTGGCTCCACCAGAGGATTCTGCCCCTCGAGTATTTGTTGTTCAGGACATTTGCTAAAAGGACAGACGCAATGCATTGCTTTTGGTGAGACAGAGAAAAGTGTGGAAAAAACAAAAAAAGTAGACACCAAATAAATCAAAACATAAAGAAAAGAAGAACATTTTACACCTAAACGTTTCCTTTTTCCCCAGCTATGTCTGCTAAAACAAAAAGAAAAGCCTGTCCAAGACAGCATGAATAAATTAAATGGATTTGTAAAATAAACTCTCAACAGCAAAGTCATAAAAGCTCCAGAATAAAACAGATTTGGCGTGTCATGGATTTGTCAGTTGCAATATAACAATGGATGTCAGAAGTCTACTTGAAAAACTCGCTCCAAATAAACCCTCATCCATTCTTTGTTAGAAATCTGGGATATATGCACATGTAATTACACGTTGTTTTATTCACAGTGAGCGTAAACCTCAGATGAAAACTTTTACTCATATGGGATGCACAGGACAACACTTAGGATTACACAAGCCCTTGTCCAATGAAGATACTGGTGACATTTATTGCCCTTATGCTTCTCTTTTACTCCACTGGATGTACAGGCCCTGAAATCATTTATTCCCCGGTTTAATGTGTACTAACACATTTAAAATGACACACATAAAGACAGGACATAGTCGAGTAATGTCACATATTAAGAAGATGAGACAAACAAAGCAAAACGAGACAAAGCAAAACAAAATCAGGTAGAACAAGAAAGGACATGAAAAAAAAAGACAAGGAAATACTACTCAAGTAGGGACTTTTGTGTAATGTTGAGTAAAACCAAGTAAAAAAATACTTTGTTACAGTACTTAACTACAACATTCACATATCTGTGCTATACTTAGTTATTTATATTTATTGCATCTTCTACTTTTACTTCACTGTATTTCCTTTAACTATCTTTATTACTCGTTACTACCAAATAAAACCAGAAGAAGAAGAGTTGGTAATGGTCTGTGTTGGTAATATAGAGCTTTTCTAGTCTTGATGATCTGCTTTACACTATAGTTTTGCCATTTACCCATTCACACTATTCAACATGGGGTTAAGTGTCTTGCTCAAGGACATATGTAGACTAACAGAGCCAGGAATTGAACCCTCAACCCTCCAGTTGAAAGGCAACTCGCCCATAGTTTAGGAATTTTACTTATGTAATATTATAAAAATGGACTTCAACTTCTACCAAAGTCATTTTTTGGTAAGATATTTATACTTTATACAAGACTGAGTAGTATGTAAATGTTTCTTCCACGGTTATATGTCCATATTTAATGTCTTAATTAACATCTATTAACACTCATGTTTGTGGCAAAAAGACTTGTCTTGTCTTGGGCTGACGACAGTTCTCATGCTGCTCCACTGTGTGCCAGGCCGTGATGCAGACAGGAGGCTCTCAGCGGTGCCATCAGTATCAGTAGGATATCTTCTTATCCTTGCCAAACTCTTCAATCTCCCGAGGAAGAAAAGGCGCCAGTGAAACAGCCCTCACCTCTGACTCAACAGGAGTTGAGCATCCAAGGTCCACGTTAATATAGACCCTGAGGAACCAGATGCTGTTAACTCTCTCTCCACAGTGCAGACGATGGGAACATGTGCTTCCTATTCTCTCAACATCAACACCATCACCTTGGTAGTGCAGACATTTGTGATGGATGTTATTGTCTTGCAGAAAGGGCTCCAACCGCCTGACTGTAGTCCATCACATCATTCCTGGCGAACAGGCCAGTGATATTATTGTCATGTCTGAACCCTGTGGTTTTGGAGCTGTGTGTTGCCATGATGTCGGTGACAGAGAGGTCAAACAGGACTGGTTTTACAACTCGGAAGGAGATAATTATCCCCGTTATTTCCGGGTTATGCTAAGTGTACGCTTATTTTCAATTCAGTTTAATAAAAACCTTCAGTGCACTTACAGATTTCCACTGTTTGATTTTAAATTGATCTACTTATTTCCTAAGAGCTGTTTTTGGTACTTGGACCATGCAGCATTTTTGCTTACAGCATATATCGTACATTACTATACAATTCAATATAGAATGGCATCTTATCTATCTATCTATCTATCTATCTATCTACCTATCTATCTATCTATCTATCTATCTATCTATCTATCTATCTATCTATCTATCTTAAGTGTATTTATGACTTTTATTTATGACGCGTGTAACATCATCAGATTTAGAAGACAATACAGATGCAATCAATTCATAATTTTTTTAAATGAAAAAAAGTGTGCTGAAACCCCGACAGTTCAGCGTAATGAGCCTGTTTAACGTCGGAATTATGCAGCTTATATAAACAACCTAAAAAAAGCAAAAATCTAAACAAAAGATCCAAATTAACCTCATCATCACAGAGTGAAGAGCATGATTGCAAGCGCAGGCAGAATTATACAATAGCATGTTTCAAAAAGCGGCTCTCTCAGCTGTCTAAACAGGATGATTGCTGCTGGTGTGAAGGGTCCTTCAGTGAGAGGAGCCATGGAGGAAGGGGAGACACAGAGAGAACGATGTAGCACATGTAGGAGGCACCAGATAAAGCATCATTGATTAACTTATTAATATTGTGCAGTGGTTTCACTACCCTGTCTGCCTCCACATGTCCACAGATGACGCTTATTTTTTTACCTGCACTTGGAGTTTCTTTTCTTTTTTTTTTGGCTTCTCTTTGAACAATGGTGGTGTTCACGGACAGGTGAAGAACAGAATCATTTTCCGTTGCAAAGGGCTGAGGGTTATTATCCCTGAACAAAACGGTGCTATGATAAGGGAATTATCTCACCATGTAACTGCTATGTACAGACCTCATTTATCAAGACAAATTACACTGGAGCAGACTTCCCACAATTCATCAGTTGTTCTGGCTTTCTATTTCTATGATGTGACGCATTTCCCTTCCACAGCATCAATGAAGACGTCAAATTTAAATATGTTGTCTCTCTCTGGAAAGGGGAATTTAATGAGTCAGTGGCATGAAAAGATAAACCACTCTAGTTCTTTCTACTGAGCTGTTTGCAGCCATCACCTGTGTCTCCATAACCACCATGTGAACCCAAATGTCAAACCCATGTGAACTGGTTTATGACACTGAAGTTAATTTGATGACCCAATTATTTGTCTGTCAAAAATGACCTGGGCATCATTCTTCATCTTCCAAGTTTGATGCGTCAGTGCATAGACATATTATTATTTTTTTATAAACAACCTTTTTCTCTTTTCTTTTTTTTGAAGGTGGGGGGGTCAGCGTTGTGGATATTGTCATAACTTCTTCTTAACAAGTCCCCATAAAATAATGGTGTAAAATACAGTAGAGAGGACAAAAACAGAGAGTCACTCTTCACATCCGCACTATATATGTTGTTTTCTGCCGTTGAGTTATGGCAATGGCTCACAAAGGATGATGGGTCCATACACTTATCAATAATGCATAAGATAGTAAGAGAAATGACAGGCACTCTGCTGGTAGGTTCTATCCAGAAGCAAGCCATAAATTTGCAGGGCAATAATAATGACTCTTCTCAGGGAAATAAAGGCCACCCTCTGCTCCCCATAGTCATAAACCTGACTCACTCTTCCATTGGTTGGAAGAAAAATGCTTCCTTTCCCACCACACAGGAGTCATACACAGTAGGCACGTCAACCAGCCAACTTGATATGCAATCAACTCTCTTTACAGAGGAAAGAATACAATTTCAGTTTTTATATTAGACATTTTACTCGTTACCCTCATCGGTGGGGGGGGGGTCACAATAGTGAGCATGGTAATTGTGAAATGAAGTTCACTTGAACAAACTGGGAAAAAAATGGTCATTTCTGATATGATTAAAAGAAAACCTACCAGTGGCTGGAGAAGGCTGGCCTGAAAGACAACATTGACAACGTTAATCATGGCCGCACAGGAGAGTGTGGAGGCTCTATCACACCAAGCAGGACCCCAGGTGTAGGCTGTACAAAGATGCCCCTGAGACAGTGCTGCAGGGTGTAAGATGCTGCCTGGGAAGGCGCTCATGCAACGCCACCACAAACCAAGTCGTGTAGAGGAATATCTGCACACAGTATGGACTGGATCCTGTGGGACCGGACAAACCAGACGGACCAAACTGGTGGTGGCTCATCAACCGCACTTAGTAGTCACTGCTAAAGAGCAGAGGGGGGCAGCAGTGATAGATGTGGTGATCCCAGATGACGGCAAAGTCAATACAATACCAACAGCTAAAGGGGAGCTATAGAGAAGATGTGGGGAGTAAAGGCAACTGTGTTGCCAGTGCTGATAAGAGCACTATGGCCTGTAATCCCCAAACTTGACTTTTCTTGTGGATTCAACCCGCACACATCCTTTTCCATTCATATTTGTAACTGGATTGGGCATATGCAAAATCCGGTAGTAGTAAATTGGTGATACAGTGGATGATCAAACATGTTTATTTTCTAACGTGTCTGTTGGGGTGCACATGAGCAAGTGAAAGGTGACTTAAGGTGATTTAAGGGTTGCACCACTTTAACTATTGTTACCCTTTAACCATTGTTTTGTTTCATAGTTCACTTAAATGTCTATTTGCTTAGCATTTTATGTGAATAGAGCACAAATCTTATTAAAATCCACCAAAGAACATGCAACATGCTTTCCCTCATCAGTTATTTACTATTTTAGCTGTTCTGTACACGTATGTTGTGTCCTCTGTGTCCTGCTGGGTCTGAATTAGACTCGGTCGAGCTGATGTGTGTTTGCTTACAGGGTAAAAGATACATGGGTTGAACAACATTTCATACTGTGTATGGTTATGTTTAAAGGGTTTGGGTTTGAGGATAGTGCCCACCCACACAGATATTATAGCAATCACATGAAAGTACCAACACTGTTGGTAATTTTAAAATTATCCTCTCTCCTGAGAGATACTGTAGGTGGAATTGCTGCAGAAAAATACATAAAACTTACATTTCTCCTCTCTGGTAAGTGGCATTTTTCAAGTCCAAAACAAATGCTGAGTTAAATAAGTTTTTTTTTTTTGTTTGGCAAAATATAATCACAATATAATTTTGACAATTGTTTTTGCAAGAAAGCATCACCTTCCTTTCAAAGGACAGGATGTCCTCATCAGATAAATGGTAACTGCATTATTACTTCAGCTAAAGGTCTTTAAAGGACTACTCCATGTACTTCCAGGGGTTCAAGACATATTATGTCAGCAGTGGCCCAGAACAAATACCCTGGGATGGAGAGTGCCAGAGTGAGTCTACATAATCAGCCCTAGTGAGCTGCCGCTGGAGTGCAAACAGCAGGTATAAAACATTGTAGGGTCCATTTGATGGGCTGAGTGCTTTCCACAAAAGGTTGCATGAGACACTCTGACCTGGTCACGGGGGTTAGACTGCGATTCCGGAATTCTTCTCAGATGGAAAGTAGATGGGCAGATATTTGACATATTTCTCTCTGGTCTTTTCCTGAATTTTGTATCAACAGCCACCTGATAAAAAAATAAAAATATCTATAATCATAACATTTCAGACCAGTTTTGGTGTTTGGCAGTAGCAGAGAATAAAAAAAGCAAGATGCATTTATTCCAGCATCAACCAAAGCAAAGGCACAACACACACAGAAGCTGGTATTTTCTTGTCAGACATGTAACATACGGCCGTTACGGGAACATGACCCAATGATTATGTTCATGCCATGCAGCTGCTATAGCGTAAACATGTGAAGGGCAAACGCTGGCTCCGTCTCAGCAGATGAATCCAGGCATCAGACGAGGACTGGCAAGTTCAATTACGCCAACTGCCACAATTTTTGCATTGTCATGTGATGTGATGGAGACAACGTGACTTCAGCTCACCCGTGTCAATCGTACAGTATTTAAAGCCAGGAGACCACAATAACAGCCACGGAGATGATTGATTATTGTATGACTTTGGGGAGAAAAATCGCCCGTCTTGACAGATTTATTCCCTTCGCAAAGACCTTTCATATAAACTGTAACAATGTTTCTATATGGGATATTGTAATCTTATAGACAGCCAACATGAGAAACGCACATGCTATGTATTTAATTTCAATTATTAACAAAGCCCCCATGTGCTTAACCCAGATAACCGCTGACTGGTGATGACATTTTTTGAAGGCAGAAAAGAAAAAAAAAACACCTATTGTATTACTGTTTTCTTTACCTGGGTGCCCTGAGAGAGTGAGAGAGAGAGAGAGCTGTTTTTACAGTAGCAAATCTCAGGAGGCACAGAGGCAGTTACTGGAATGGAACGGTGAAGCCTGGAGCCAGAAGGCAACAGCATCTGCTCTCTCTGGAGACTGCCATCAGCAATTTGGGCCTAAAAGAATGACTACTTATCATGAAATGTCCATGTTCTGACTCTTATTTATTTTATTTTTTTCTCCGCCTGACACTGCATTACCATAGTTCTCTTTGTTAATTTGAAAATTTCATAATGTGCATGCGATGACATTTGACTTAATGGCGGGATCAAATACTGTAGCTCTCAGTAAATGTCAATCGGACCAGGGAAATAATAGAGGGGGGGAAAAAAGGCATTTGCATTTCCAACTTTAAATATAAGCTTTAAAAAAAAAAAATAACAGAGCAAAGCTTGCTTCGTGTTGGCAAAGGCTTTGATTCTGAGTTTTCTCATGCCACACTTCAGGTTCTGAGAAGTTAATGGGTTGCTCTGCTTGAAATAAAAAAAAAAATATATATATGCCTTACTCTTATCCACAACAAAGATATAATGGAAAAGATTAATATCGTTCAAAGGAATCTATTAAAGTTAAGATCAACTGGTGTAAAAGGTGAGACATTCAATTTCCATTAAACATGAGGGGGCTCAGCGAATTGAAAAACATCCCGCTCAAGACTTGGGTTACTTTAATAGCAGTTTGGGCTGATTCCACCCTCTAAGACATTAATACTTCTCTGAATAAGATTCAAAGGCCAGATTCTCACACTGGCTCCTATAAAGATAATCTTATTTCGTACTTGGCTGAACTTGAGAGTTGGCTCATGCAGATAAACTAGACACCAAACGTTTCCCATTGACCTTTCTGGAAAGGAGCAGAGAATGCTTCAGAAAACAAAAACACTGAATGAAAATGCTAATGAATCACTTGAAAGGCATCTCTCACTATTCCACTGTAAGTCATTTAGTGGCAGTGATTTATTGATCTCAGAGAAAAGATATCCGAGTTGCTAACCAACAGTAAGATAATATCTCCTTCTCTCACGGAGGCTTTGAAACCACATCCACTCCACTTGTGTCTCTTGTGTCAAAGCACGGCTGTCAACCAATTGTGCAGATTTTTGTGATATTATAGGAAAAATGCCTGTAGAAGCGAATGACTTTTATCTAAAAATGAACTTCTCTGTTGTTCAAAATGCATCGCATGCCTTGGTCTACAATATGACATGTTCTCTATGTTTGATAGAATTCACGCTCCCGGGCATGGTGTCATTGTAATCAGTGGTAATATCATCTTAAAATGTCACAGCTAAACCTTTACTGATTCCTGTTTTGACAAGAGCAGGCACAGCTGAGGGGGAAGCTAAACAGAAAACTGCTCCATAGTTCTTCCTGAGACGTCTCCGGCTCTCCCACCCTGAACAAAACACAACGATTTATTGACATTTTCACTCTGCTTAGCCACCCTCGACACAGGAAGCAACCAACATATTCCCTCGTAGGCATGCCATTTTTGAAAGTTAATTTGACATGGAATCGGACAGGCGTTAAGAGAGAGCCCATACTGCTGCCAATATTTGTAGAATACATGATGGCATGTTGTCTCTTTGCAGATGGAAGAAGGAACATGATGTTGTGGAGATGTCTCTTATACCCACATCACTGTAGGTATAACATTCAGGCGGAAACAAGTCTATGGAAGCTGATGGGCTGTCTGCACTTATTCTGTACTAAGAGTCAACACTTGCGAATATTCTCTCAAAATGTGTCCCTTTTTTTGCTGGGTTAGTTTTGCAGGAGCAGCCATCAGAGCGGTTCAGGGAGGTGTCCATTGAATCAGCGGTGCATGAACCTTCCTACGACACAAGCTGGTGGTGTGCAGGTCAGGAAAAAAAAAAAGAAGCATTTTGATTGTTTTCTAGTTCTGGAAATGCAATAGACATTATATTAAACAAAACTCATTTAGAATGAATGTTTGATTTCTGTTATCTAGCAGCCTTTGAACCTATTAACATAATATAATTATAGACAACACAGTATTTCTGCTACACATATATAGGGTTTTACAATTTCTTTAATGTCGTGTTAAATTATTAAAAGAAATCATACTTGCTATGTATTTTTTCATGTCTGTAACATATAATGCTCTTCAGATTTAGTAGAAGCTGTTGTCAAGGTGTCAGTTACATAACACTTTGTGGCCATTATTTTTATGTTAATAAGAGAACAGATGAAGGGCAGTAGACAGTCTATGTACAGTGTTATTTCTTTTATTGTTATATCTTTTATTTTAAACTAGGAATTAACGACAAAGATATATTCTCAGAATATAACCTGGACCAGGTTATCTTCAGTTTGTGCATGATACTGACTGCAAAAAAAATACCACACTTTCACTAATCAACCTCTTTAAACATTCTTGTGAGATCCATTGGATTTATCAAACAGCCTACTACTCTTGCAACTTATTCACATAATATATAACTGCAGACTATACATGGTATTTCTGCTAGGAATAAAGAAGGTATTACATTTCATCTGCCCAAGCGCAATTTGCATTACCGTAATTACGCAACTCTCTGAAAAAAGCCAACAGTTTCTGAAAGCTGAATGCAAATATGTTTTATACTGTTCAAAATGTTTATATATAAATACAAATTGTTAAAACACTATTTTAACATTAAATTAAATGTAAATGACTTTTTCTCACACATCTCTCATGTTTGTAACATACATGGTACTGCAAATCTAGTGCACACTGTAGTCAAAGTCATCCACCAAATTGCTCCGAATAGCTTCTCCCAAGGTATTTCTCCAGCCCAAGGGCTTCAGCTGTCTCAGCTTCGTGAGCTAACAAGCCTGAACTGCAGTAAACGATTCACCTAATGCTTCTGTTCAGATGAGACCTCAGTATCTGCTGAGTCTTAGCACAACTGCGAACAAACCAAGATATCGGCTGTACCTCAACCAGAAACATGCATCTGTCCATTTGACATCCTCCACTAATACTTTTCCTGCCTCTCCTGCAGTTCTTGCCACTCAACTGCTTCTGGTGATCCTGCTGTTCTTGTTGCTCCAGCAATGCAGGCCTCTGATGTCTCACTAGCCACAATGGAGTCTCTGGTGGAATCAGTTCAAGCTATAATTTTACATCTCTGTTTGCTGCAAAAAAAAAAAGAAAATAAAAAGCCCCAGTCTCTGTAGCCCAAGTTCTATGAATGACAACAACCAGTCAGCGATTAAATGAGCCAAACAGATGGTCAAACTGTGCTGCATACTCATGGATGGTCAGGCAGCATTGGTTTAACCAGCCACAGTGTTCTTCTGCCTCCAGCTCAGGCTCCTCAGCTGCCAGAGCCTCTGAATGGACCAGTACATTGCTAGTGTGAAGCAGAATGAGGGGGAGCATGTTTCTGTCAATGGTAGACCAAATTCAGCTTAGAAAGGGGCTGATTGTAGTTTGGTCCTAACATTAAGGCAAGAAGGAACACCTACAGGCGGTGTGACAATCTTGTAGACGGGAAAATGATGTTGCTGCCCAGGCTGCATGCACGGTTGCACAATAGATGCAGATGAGCAGTGTTGAGGGCTGTGACACATCACAAAGTTACGTCCTTGGTCCTACTTTTCTTGCACCAGGACTATAGATCATTTGTGCTTCCATTGTCAAACGTTAAGAAGGTTACCTAAAAAAAACTAAAAAAACAAGCTGTACACCCCTGTGTCTAGCACTCCCACAGGGTGGCGCTAGACAAAACTGCAGTCAGTTGATTTGTCAACAGCGAATCGTCACTTGCAGTGATTTTTCACAGTCACTTGTGGTGTGTCTCTGTGCTGCCTGCAGCCGTCTCTCATACAAAGCGTGTCCTCTTGTCTTCTTGTCCTCTTGTCCTCGTGATACACAGCCAAAAATGTCCTCCTTTGTTTACTGTGTTGCATTCTTCTTCTTCACGCTGGTATAACATTAAGCCATTTAGCTGATGCATATTATGTAAATAGCTATGTAATTTACATATCCGGCCCACACACCCCCACGGTGGAAACACAAGTCAGATCAGGGTGTATCATGCCAAACCACATCATGGTGAGCTTAACTGCTCTGTACTCTGCCGCTGAGTGGAAATTAGTTCTCTTAAACCTAGATAAAGTATTTAAGCCCCTCCCATCCAGTACACAGTGACAGACACACGCCTCATACACATCAGAAGACTTCTTCATCTGTGAGATGCTGCACGTGTTCTACTGCATTTATTATTTTTGCAGTGTAGGCAGTTGTGACCAGTTTTGGAAGATGAAATGTGCACATTTGGGTCACAATCTCCCCATTTCAATTACTCCCCGGCTGTAAACTCTGCCCAGACGAGGTGCAGACATCTCTCTGAAATCAATTGATTGACATTATGCTGAAAAGTGTTATTATTGATCAAAAAATACCAAAAAAAAATATGTTGCCTGCCCTATAGCTCCTAACTTTCCCCTAACTTGCTGCAGTGATGTACAGGCTTTTAGGTGGATGTTTCTCCAAGTGGATAATTGTCCTTGCGCCACAGGAACACTGACCAATGATGTTATTGATTTTTGGATTATGTGTTTTAACTAACACATAGCTCTGTGGGTGTGCTTCAACAATTCCACATATTTTTGAATAAAACCCCATAGTGAAACAGAAAGCTTAAATTAAGTTCAGTCTTCACTGTATGTGGCAAAGCACTGTGTCAACATGGCAAAACAATATTTATGAACATTTATTGACTGCACCACCTCTGGAAACGATTGTTCTGCTCAGAACAGCTCAGCAATGTATGCCATTTGGCTTGCCCTTAAATGTATGTGCCAAACCTCCTCTGCACACTTGACTGCCAAAGCCTCAGACACTAAGGCTAGGTTGTAGTGTGCCTACATCTCATGCAGTATCATGCTGTTCTTCTCACACAGGGTATACTTCACTCCTTACTGAACTGGGAATGCACCCTGTCTTCCCGAGTAAGCGTCAGAATAAAATGAGAAGACTTTATGCCATAGAGATGGCAGTGTGAGCTGCAGGGTTTGGGCAGGTTCTGCACACCAGAGATACAAAAAATAAATAAATAAAAAATGCAGACAATGCAAAAGTAGAGGCGGTGAAGTGTGGGGAGGGTCGGGCTATTTCCACAGATAGAGATCAGTGCCGATTTACTCTGAGAGAACAGCTCTTACCTCCCCTCTTTTGCTATGATCACTGTTATGCTGTATCTCCATCACAGACTGGATAACTCCCCCTCTGTGGGTGAAGTTTACCTTCAACTGAATGGATACTATTCATTCTCAACACAATAAACATTACATTTTATTTTCTGCCCAGCATGCAAACACAAATTCTTTACTAATATTCTTTCAGTCGACCTCCCTGTTACAGTGCCAAGGTAAACTAAGGACTAAGGCTGTTTGTCTTTCTCTCCTCAGAATTATAAGTAAAATAACACATGTACTTTCTTGTTTACCAAAATGTATTTTAATCAATTTAAAGCTCCAGTTTTTAACCTTTGTCGCCCCATAAGGAATTATAAGTAAAAAAGTAAGAAAGTGCTGTGGCTTCATTTTACATATAAACTAGTGACTAGTGACTTGCAAATCATTAGAATCAGTTGATTAAAAAGATTTGTTTACAGAATCGTTCAGTACTTCCTGCATGACCGGAGCACAGTCTCCATCTGACAGGGTTTGTGAAGCGACTCGCCACTCGCGATCGCAGGCTTTCAGCAGTGCTGTCACTAAATACACCAGACTCCTCTGTTAAATATTAAGATTTTAGACATTTCTTTGCTAAATGTTGGAGATTAATGCAAGTTTTTCGGGATTTTGAAGTCTTTTTAATTGATCTTCATTTCGGCATTGTTCAGTAGTTCTGATGTCTCCCTCATGCCTCCAGTGACAACACTATGAATGATCTGTCTGACGATGTCACACATAGTATTGGTTCTGCTCCAGAGCAGGTACTAAAAAAGTACCAGGTACTAGGTACTATCGCTAATGGAAAAGCAAAAAAAAACATGCCGAGCCATGCCATAATGTGCCCACATTATAGCCCCCAGACCCCTCTTTTACCCAGTTGTAACAAAAAAAGTTTAACAAACTGCTAAAAGCTGCCTCTGTTTGATCGTTGTGAGCAGTGTAACATTATTTGTATGCTGCGTCCTTTTTCAGTAAACAGACTCAAGCAATAAAGTGTTTATCCCGTGAATCTGCCAAATGACAGTGAAATTCATGTCTGAACCTTTTTCATGGACGCTTCTTTGTGTTTTCAATCATACTCTCGGTCTATCGTGATATAAAACAAATCACTTCCTGTGTGCAACACGGGAATGTCAGCGGGTGACAATCTAAACATGGCTTTTACTGAGAAACAGACAGACAGAGTCATGTGGAGCTGATAGGCTTAATCAGCGTTGTGTGAACTCGTTTGACAATATCGGTTCAACAGTCGCGGGGGCCCTTCGTTGAGTTTTCAGTCACACACCAGCGTAATTTTGCTCTTGTGTGTCATTCGATATCAGTGGGTGAGACAAGATTCAAAACGCATGTATAATGGGAAATTCAGAGAGTCATGCGTAACTTTTAACTATAAATGAATGACAGTTTCATTTAAGCCGTATCACAAGAGATCCACAGAGGTATCGACTCAAGTCACATGATGGGAATCAAGTCTGACTTAAGTCGCAAATTTGAGGACTTGAGACTTACTTGACTAACGCTGGTTAAAGACTCGACTTGACTTGGACGTGTTACTCATGACTTCAGACTCAGTAAAGTAAAATTACTTTTTGTAAATTACTCTTTTCATCTTATATATAAATGTGGAATATGTGGGAAATCATCTTAGTTGTTCAAATGACTTGATTGAAAGCAGGGTCTCGACTTGACACGTATGGCTTCAGACTTACTTGAGACTCGAAAGTAAAGACTTGCTTGTGACTTACTCCCATCTCTGCCCGTCCAATTGCAGATTCTAAAAAACGCTTTTAAAAATGTATTTTTTACCTAAGATGTCTGCAGAGTTGTCTTTCTGTCATGTCTGTTGTTACTAAGCGACCGGAACCTGGGAGCTGCTGAGATGACTGAAGTTGCTGCAGCCTCACTAAAATAACTAAGAAAAAGGTTAAAACAAAGACAAAGAATTACCAGTGCTATGTTCTCCCAACCCCAGCTTTGCTGTTACATACATGTGTGGATAAAAAACAACATATTTCAGAGTAGAATAAAAGACAAAAAAAAAGCAGGTGGATCAACTGAGGGGGGTTGTGATCATGTTGCTTGTTTGTGGGTTTTTGTGTGAGCAAAAGATGCTATATGTGAGCAGCAATTTAATTAGCACGTTCTTAGAAACGTGCTAGAAAAAGCAGAAACTGTTGCTTCAGAAGAAAAATCTTTTCTAAATGTAAATATAAATTAATCTTGTGCCCAGCTAACAATTTATGGTTCCCAGAACTTTCTTGGAATGTTACCCTTTAGTTTCGGGAACATTCCCTGAAGGTTTGCCCTAAGTCATCCTACAGTTGTCATGGAAACTTTTCCTAAGGTTCCCCTAATGTTACTTTTGTCACAACCTTTATTTGACCTTTGTAGAACGTTCTCTTTTGGTTGCATTAAGGTTCTCCCAACGTTACTTTTGTCACAACCTTTAGAGAAACTTTGTAGAACATTATTTCGGTACCATTAGCATTTGGTACACTCACTCAATCCCTCAATCACTCACTCACTCATTCATCTTCTACCACTTTATCCTCCACATGAGGGCTGTGGGGGGCACTGGTGCCAATCATAACTAACGGAGCCAAAGGAGGGGTACACCCTGGACAGGTGCTGCATTAAGTATTACTCATTGTATTATTTTTAAACTGCACATTAGCTCTCATACTTGCAGTCATCCATAGGATTTAAAGTTGTATTTCAAAAATGTAAACAAATGTAGAAATAGACAAGTTTACTTATAATAACAATAATAATAAAAATAACAATTGTAATGAAACTATAAATCAGTCACATCAATTTGGTGAGTGGGTGAGGTTTTTTTTTTTTTTCTTTCTAATTTGCATTTGTCAGAAGCGCAGAGACACCATGTCATCTCATCCATAGGCGCAGTCTGGCTTTAAGACATGTGATAGTGTCAGTACACTCAGCTCTGCTGCTCGGGAACATTTGTTTCTTAGTGCTCGGTGAGAGGAGACTCACTCAGTGAGAGCTGCTGCCTCTCACTGGAAGGATGCAGAAGCTCAAAGAAGAGATTCCATTACAGTTCATTAAGGAGCTGTGCGCACGTGCCTGCGAACGCGAAGGGGGCAAAATGAATTCAGTGTGAATGGGAGGTAAAGAGGTTTTTCCAAAGGTGGAAGTGAACGAGCAGTAAATCTGTTTGCTGACACCAGCTTGACGGTCATTTCTGAGTCACTGGACTGTTGCTGCTATCAAAGTGCGGAGCAGAGAGACGCGGAGTCGGTGGAGTTTCCTCCTCGAGCCAAAATTCAGAGTTAATGGATGGGATCATCGTGAGCCGCATTATGGATGGATTTGTGTCATTCTGTTGAGATATTTATAAACTCTTTGTTGGGTTTGCTCAGGTGAGGTTTTTTTATTATTATTATTTATTCTTCATGAAAAAATGATTTAATGTCAGGAGATGTGTGCATTAAAAGGAGCAAATCTATCCTAATCTGCACGCATAGATAAACAAATAACCATTGCCATTTTGACATATTGTTCAGACAACCAAAGTGCATGTTTATTTGATCTCATTTCATGCTATGATTTCATTTTCATCATACTAAGAATTGTTTAATTAGATGTTATATTAATATTGTCACAAAAACAATATGTGTGTGGAAGGAGAAGGACTGCAAGGGATGTTACGCGAGTACAAACTGTACAATGTACAATTTATTATTATTATTTCTTATGTAGGAACATCAATGTGTGACATTTATGCAACATTTGAGTCTCAGGTTTTTATTAAAGTTATTCTTCAACGTCATCATTAAATCATACCCTATAAACTATATCCCATAAATGTTATAAATAGGATATGAATTGAATGAATTCATCAGATGATTAATAATGTAACGCCTGTTGTCAGAGACAGTTGTGAAACAATTTCAGGGCTGAAACATTTTGTATTTTCTCCTCCACAGCCTCGCGTCTCCTATGACCAAGAGCGTTCCTCGTCGTTCTACTTTCTTTTTCTTCTTCTTCTTCTTTTTTTTAACTTATCTAAACAGCATGGTGAAACATTACAGGGGCTTTTGATTCGTCTTACTTGCTGTGTCACTGTCACATTATTCTGACAGATACAGAAAAGCCTTGGCAGCCAGCTGCTTGCAAGAAGAAAAAAAAATCTTATCTTTCTTTAAGTTAGATTTTTCAGTTTTGAGGCAGGAGCACAGCTCAGGATTTTGAAGGGACTCAGCCTGTCAGGGGAAATCTCTGCTGCATGGGGGGAAAAAACTCCCCAGGGATCACTCCACATTTGCAGCGCGGTGGCTTTGGGACAAGACAGGGCAAACTAGGAAGATTAAACAGTGCAGAGAAGTCATACTTATGTAATCATTTTCACTTTGTGTGTTTATTCTTGTACAGGGAATTCAGTTCAGTTAAAAACTGCCGTTCAGACAAACAATCCAAACAAACAAATAAACAAGAATAAAGCAATAAAAAAACAACAAAACGTACAGTCACTACAATGAAGAAGGTGGCATCTCACTGCAGTGATTGCAGACATCATTTTCCATTACATAGTGTTTATGTGACTGTTTTAAAGTGCGAGTTTGCTAATGACAAAATAGACTTAAGTGCTGTCTGTTTGTGTCGGGGTCAGGGGTTTTTGAGAACATGATGTACCTTTGTGTTGACTTCACCTTTGCTGGTCCTTAGCAGATGTGTCCTGTCATGTCCTGGCTGCTCTGCCTGAGCCTCTGGGTCAGCATGACTGCCTTTCAGCTGTGTCAGGCCACGTTTTACGAAACCATCCAGCACCATCATGGGACGAGGCCCGGACGAACCACCATTCACATGATCGGTGAGTCCCAGTGCTTCCTCTTATCTGCAGCAGAATCCTCACATTGGCATCAACACGTGTGCATGCATGTATACATCGATTTCAGCTAAAAAAAAAAAAAAATTGGTTTGCTGCCACAAACCTGGATAACATAGCGCTCCTTGGCGTCTGCAGCTTGATTTCATGAAGTCATTACATGCATTAATATATTTGCAATTCAGCTTAGACTTACAAGCAATTACTTAGCGAGCACATTGTACACTGGCTGTTTTTCCATTAAGATTTGGCCTTGATAGCAAGTGAATCTCTTTACTGAAGATCACACAGTTAGACAATGGGTGTTTTTGCACTTTCCTTCTTGAGCTATTACCGCTGATATTCATGCTACGCTGCTCCCTCTCAATTTGATCTCTGCGATTGTGCTCCCTGTGAAATTGCACTGAATAGAATATGACCGCAACAATACGGTCGAACTTTTTGTTTTCATCAGGCAGACGTGAGCCACGGTTACGGTAAATAATTATGATCTCAGGATTCGGCAGAGGAGAGGAAGCCGAATGCTGTCAGAACTTCAAAGGGAGAAGTAGCAGCGTGAGCGTGCAGGTCCTCGGTGTCTGCTATTTCCTCTATGCACCAATGCACCTCAAGCATATCAGCAAGAGGTCTTTTCAATACTCTCAATATTGTGAGTGAGAAGACTCCCTGTTCCAACACGGTTGCCCATTACTCATTACTCATGTCTGCATGTCTGTGTGTATTGGAGGAGAAAAAAAAACATATCAAGTAAAGCGAAGAAAAAAGGACACTGGCAAATGAGAAATCTTCTAGAAAGTGTTCTCGTGTCAACAAAAAGGAAATTCAATTAAATATTTCAAACGTGTATTTGAGAAATACTCACTGGCGAAAACAAGTTCAAAGTGAAAAACTCAAATCCTTCAGGACCCTGTGTTACTAAAAGTGTAAATGTGCTGTCATTCCATTTACCATAGTGTGGCTACTCCTTACTCCTGGATAAATGAGATGCCAGTTTTATGAGAGGAGGATGGGATGCCTGTCTGGATTGATTCTGACACATGGACATTTGCTCCTTGCTGTGTGTTGTGTGCTTGTTGGATTGGTGTGAGGATTGGGGTTGACGGGTCATGAATTGGTGGCAAGAGGGCCACTGGTGGCAGACCACTCGGCCAATCATTAAAGGCAGCAAAATACCACAAGATCACGGTGACTGGTATTACCAGAGGAAATTGAGATTACAGAGGGCAAGAGATCAGTTTTGCCCTTGCCAATAGAATTTTAGATCTGTACGGGGAGGCGTTGTTCAGTCGAGTCAATCACGTGCAGTGACTTTGGGAGCAGATAAATCGTGACCTGAGCGTGGAAGCTTTTCAGCTTTTCTGCACAAATTCTTCCCAAAAAAAAAAATATTAGTTCCAAGTAAAAACACCTGCAGCATGAAAAGCAATATATGAAAGGATTTATAAACAGCGTTTTGCCGCTCGATCAAAATGTGCTCTCAGTAATAATTTCGTCTGACAATGTAAAAGCAATTGCTTCACTCATGCACTGACATGTTGGCAGCCTTATTGCAGAGACTGTGTGTGTCCAGAAGTCCATTAGTTCAGTGCCTTTTGAATGGAAGTGTACGCTCAGTGGTTCAGACAAAGCGCTCGGCTTCCCACCCTACAGCTCTACATACAGATTGCTGCCTGCCACTCACTCAGTGCAGGCGATGTTTCTCTATGTGCTGTGATTCATGAGGCCGCTGTATTTATTTCGTGCAAAGAGCATGGAATGCTGCACAAAAGAGAGCACATTGTGTTTGTAGTGCATCTGTAGAGTGGGGCCGTGCGTGTGTCCGCCCCGCCCCGGAATATGGAGAACCACAGATGGAGAGCAACGCCCTTTTTGAGAGTAACAACAAAAGTGCTTGTAAGATGTCGAGCAAAGACTGAAATGTTTGCTTCAGATCAGACAGAAACAAAGGTTTGTTAAACGTGTAAGCGCAGCAGTCTGTCTCCACTGAAGGAAATGCCACTGGTGAGGCAGTGCATCATGTGGGGGTGTTTGCACAATGTATGATAAAGAGCATATAGTTGCAGCCCGAGGTGGCCTTGCTCCCTCATGAACTCACTCCCACCAACAGTCGGCTTCGCAGGGTCAAACTCTTCATAAGTGAGAGGTCACCGATTCTCCACAATGTGCTTATGACGTCTTACCTCACAGTTGCTGTAAGAGCTGGGAATATTTGCACAGATGAGACGACTTTGCTTCTTGTATACGCTGTATATTATCATTTATTCAGACTTAAGTTATGAATTCTTTACTCTGCATTATATCCATTGCATTGTCTTCCAGTTTTTCACACCGTCTACTGTGATATCGTAGCAGCTATAGTTACCGTCCCTCCTCAGTGCCTCTTATGGATGTGCCCACTTAATGTAGATGTATTGTTAATGCTGGGCAAAATTAAAAACACCTTTCTTCTAACATATGGGCTGTGCCCATATGTTCCTATCTTGCAAGAATAAAAGTACACTTTCAATCCCTCACATCTCCCTTTTTTTCAGGAGCTTTAGGCAGAGGATCTGGGCTTTTTCACTGCCATGCGCTCAAACAAAGGAAAACACTCTTGTAAAGCTCACAACGAAGCACACATGAAAAATTGATTTTCGGCTGTCACACACGGAGGTTGTATCCTCCCCGCTCAGTTTTAGACGCAGACAATTTAATAGCCTTATATAATGCATCCTGGAGGCGCATTGTTTTGACACACATTTTCCTTAACCCTTCCCCTACACTCTTACCCATGCTCTCACTGGTGACACCGGGAAGTGAGGAGCAGCCTCAGTCACACCTGGAGCTCAGCAAAGTTATCACTGTGTTGGAAGACTCTGTGATTATGCAGATTCTTGTGTGCCATCCCTCCTTCCCGATTGGTGCTCCTGCTTCTTGCCTTCCTGCCTCTCTTCCACCACCTGCATCCCCTTGGGCTAACCGCCCTTCTACTGCTGTGATTGGTTTGCCCTGTTCCAGCTCACCTGCCCAATCCTCCCTCCCCTCCTCATCAGACACACCTGTATAAATACCAGCAGCTGAGGTTTAGTCAGTGGGCACTGTGATTTTGTGTAGGCAGATAGTGTCTGGTTCATGCTGTCTGTGGGATTGTAGTTTGGCTGACTAGTATTGGGAGTGTGGGGTGGTATTGTTTGTTAGACTGTGTGTGCCATGTTTTGTGTTTTAGTTTAAATATTCATTGTTCTTTTTGGGTTTTATTTAACCATTAGTGCTTATGTGGCATGGATCTGTGCTGCAGGTGCACCATTGGTGAATTACTGTGGAAAAAAATACACAAAATCTTCAGGCTTTTACCAAAAATGGGTTTCCTTATTAGGGATGGGAATCGGTATCGGAAATCTAGAATCCGATACAATACAAAAAATCCTATATATCGCATGCTTCACTATGCACAACCTGTCAAAATGTAAATGAGAGTCAGCAAAAGCATTTTAGCTGAGTCATGTTTGGGCTGTTTATTTCTTCTTTTTGACAGAACAATATTTTGTGACACAGTTGGAGAATTATGTCTCTGAAATTGACTCAGCACAAATGTGTTGTTAATGTTCATGAATGGTCTAAAATGACTATCTGAATAATATTGAGGTTTTTGATATAGGCATCGGACACAAAAGTGGCGTTCCATCCCTATGTCTTATGTGTTTTTGAGCCAGTTATGATTTATTATATTTCACATGTTTTTAATATGCTCAGGTGTGTTGGTGAAAAATGAAAAAAATAATAATTTCATCAGATTGTCTATGGGTTGTGATGGTAATACACTCTACATTGCACACATTCTTATTGCCCCTGTGTTGTGCGTTTTAACATAGTAATGGGGAAAAGCAGCCTCTGTGCTCTAAGGGTTAATACTGATTCATCCTTCTCATTAAAATACAATTTTTCTTTTTTGAACAACCTATTTCAATCTGGTTATTTATGTCGCTTCCCCCTCCCTCACAAGCCGGGGTCGTAACAGTTGCCCCGATGTCGTTGCACATGTTGGAGTGACGTTGAAGAGCCACTGGCCAATCTGTGTAACACCAGCTACCTCTTCTGTCGCCTCTTAAGCACATTTCTTTTTTGCTTTAATGGCTCAAATGTATGAGGAGGTGAAGCTTGCTCGTACTCTGCTGCTGAATCACATATTTCAGCAGGAATAATCTGTGTCATTTCCTTTATTAGCCCTGAAAGAAAAAAAATAAGTAAATGAAGCTCAGGACAATCAGTGCCTTAATTATTACTGTATGCTCACAGCTCCAAATAGGGTTTTACATATTTCAGTATTTTCCATTTATTTCTTCTTTCGTTCCATGAATTATTCATAAGATAAGGCTCCTAAGCTTGTAGATATTTGTTTAAACAGCATGTTTAATTTAAGTCTTTCCGCAAAATTCTGTACAGGGTCTGTGGTGTGTGATCATAATGTTTATATGCAAAATGAATTTCTGTGGCCCTCAGCTTAATTAATTACTACACCAGCTGCTTCTTGTCTTAGCCAGAATCCCCAAACATTAATAACTGGGCTTTTACAGACACACAAAGTTCATGCAGTTTTGGCGCCATGTTTTATTTGCTTTTAGTTTTTTTTTTTTAGTACAGTGGGGGAAACATTTCTTTAAACATAAGATTATCAGGATATTTAGAGATCCTCATAGAGCTTACTATGTAAACTAAAGTACTGTAGAACTTATAACAACATTATGTCAGTAAGCATAATAAAAATCATGATAATAGGGCTGCAATAAATCTCGCCAAAGTCTCGCCATCTATTTTGATTGAACTGATTCGTTAGTTTAAGTGAAAGAAAACAACAGTTTACGTGATTTCGAGCTTATTAAACATGAATATTTTGTGTTTTCTTTCTTCCTCTATGACAGAAAACAGAATATATTTGGTTTAACACCATTTTCTGCGTTTAATGGAAGAAGCAACTAATGAGTAACTCAATGAAATTAGTGGAAAATGAAGCTACGTGATCATGTTTCACCGCCAGTTAGATGAAAACGTTGATATATTCTATGTTTACGTCCATGTACATATTCTGTTACACACAAGCTACGGCACACAAATTAGCCAGCACAGTAATCACAAATCAGTCTGCTGTGCTCACTGCTGGCAGCAGGCTGCAGTTCTGTTGGCAGGCGTCTGACCTCTGAGCTTTCATTGTCAAACTCACGCTCCAGTTCTGCTTCTGAAATATCTGGCTGATCATCTCACACAAAGATATAGTGCTTATCATCCGATGGTTGAGGCGCGTCTTCGTGGGTTTTCTTTTTTCGTTCCCTTTCATTTTCAAAGAGCCCTGTCTCACACTGTCACGTCACATTGGCAGTATAGTCTCCTTATGTCTGCAATGAGTCGCACGCAAGCAAATGAACCAGCCCCGGCCCGTGTTATCATTCAGACATCCTGAACCAGCTCATCACGATCACAATCAGCGCTGTTACTGCACAAAGTACATTTTTGTTAAATCATGAAATGCAGGGATTGCTGTAAACATTTGCTGTGCAATTACCGCCAAAAATGGTGGAAAACATTTAGCCATAAAATGGTTTCATTAGACGATAATTTGTAGACATTTTGCCCGTGTTGAGCGTAAGAGGCTGTTCATTCTGTCATTACCGAGAGTTCTCTGACCTTTGTTTTGTTCATTAGCGAGCAGCACTTTATTTAAACACGTTGTTATGACAGCTGTCACAGCTGACGGATAGTTGACTCTGATAAAAGCATTCGGGTTGTGCTTTAATCCAGAAATAGTCCATAAAACGGCTCAGCTGTGTAGATACAACTTATTTTTTTGCTGTATGCGCACAGCACTCACAATCGCTCCCCCCTCGAGTTAAACAATGTTCTTGAGCGTTATTGAGCATTTATCTGTGGCTAAAATGGTCTCTTAACAGAGTTTATGGATCCCATAAATTTTTCATCCTAATTAATGTGTAATGATGTTGTAGAGGTGTAATTAGTATTAAACTTTCATCGCTGTGAATTGTGCATCTGCATTAGAGCAGGGCTGGATTTAAAAAACATACTGTATATGCATGTTTTCTGCACTGCTACTGCAACACACACAAATACACATCAACAATGTTGTACCCGTTGAGCCTCTTTCTTGAAATAAGGATTGTGATTCTACATTTTGCTGTCCTTGTGTCTCTTTGTGAACATTTTTTTTGTCATTTTGTGCCTCAATACTCATTTTGCTGTCATTTCAGACTTCTTACTTTAGGTCTCAGCTTGATTTGTTTTTCTAATAGTGGTCTGTGTTTGTTGCGATCACTTAGCATTTATTTTTAGTACTTACACATCATGTTATGCGTCTCGTTTTTTCTCTCTCTTTGAAATCTTCTTCTGTCAGTTATTAACAAATTTGCATCCCTGACTGGAGAGTACATTTTACTGTCAACACATTTACAGGGACTCTTATATCAAATGTGCATATTTTTATGCTCAAATTACTCATTTTACATTGACTATTGTCCTTTATTCATATCATTGACAAGCAGAGACTGCAGCTCCATCCATCCATGTATAGACTTGATCAGCAATCAACCATGATATCTCACAAAAATGCCATTCCCGAACACGTAGTTTTGGGAATGGTACCACACACATAATTATTTTTAGTAATTTTAGTCCAAAAATGAGTTCCTTCTGATGTAACGGAGTTGTGGGTGAATATTTTGATGACAAGATGGAACTAATTTTTCTCTTATAGAGAGGTTATTTGCCGGCTCTATATGCTAGTATACGTGTAAGGAAACACCGTGGATTCTGTACATTCATAGTTTTGGTTTGCATGAGTCAACACAGGAGTTACAGGGTCTCAGACAACAGTACCACAACGACAGCACTTCCCATGATTAATATTAAACGTGATAAAAACTCTTTTATCTATAGTGTTCCCAGGAGATTCTAAACAAGCCCTCACAATGGGAAAACAACCCCACAATCACCGCACTTAATTGTAATGGTTGATTTCCGCGGTCGCACAGGCCTTTGTGGGTTTGCGTGTGTTCCACAAACAACAACTACTGCTAAATTAATGATAGCTTGTGTCCTCATAGCTTGTAAATATTATGTCAGGGAGTTCAGACCCTCTTGTCGTGCGTGCGTGCGTGTGTGTGAGCGGAGTTGTACCAGCAAACTGTGCACCCTGCCAAGGTGAGAGGCTCCCCCCGCTGCCAAGTGTTCCTGGTAACCCACGTTGTAGAGATAGAGATGTATATCAAGTTTGTCACGTTTGCCTGTCCCCCCCCCCCCCCCCCCCCTTTTCTGGCTTTTCTTTTCTTGGTGGGGGGATTTTCAAGGTGTGGCAACCCTCAGGCTCTGCCTGCTCTTTAGACGAGGAACAGAGGCTTTTGTCACTTCACTGTCGGCTATCTGCGATAGAATTCAGATGTGGGTTTTTGAGGATTTGTGTAACCCAGTTGTTAAACAAATTGTTTATTTAAATCTTGTCATTTCATGTGACTAACAACCCGTCGTCCCTGGATGGCTCCAGTGAGAAGAAAAGCTACTTCTATTAATTTGTCCTTTGTGAAAATGGGACCTCATTTCCTCAACTTTGATAATCTCAATGAAATAAATACTTCTTTTGCAAATGGGAATTATGCTTGAGAGATCACTTCATATGGCAGTGCCTTTGTGGAAGCCTGCTCTAAATGCTTGGCAAGAATATGAAATTCATTATCATTACTTAGACCTCATTAAACTGAAAAGAAGCATCTTAACTTACTAATTGGTTCCAAGGGGGGAGGGCATAAGAAATAAGCAGAGTAATTAATATTGGGTGTATCCGCTGCTATTGCTGTTTTTTTTTCTTTCAGCCTCTAAAATCTCCTCAGTGTGCCGTGCGTCTTGTGGCGTATTGACACTATATCCAATTATCTTTCCTGGAGAGACTGGATTGCGCACGTGTGAAAACGGTGGAGGGAACAAAAAATTTGACGATACATTTTTGTCAAACATAGCTGACGAGACAGAGTGAAGGAGTTAAAGCTAAATGACAGAAAAAGACTTTGATAAGATGTTCCTGTTGTGAAATATCTTATCATTTGACTGTCAAATTAACACATTGACAACGTCTAATTAGAGATGTATACGTGCTAAAATATTTCACCACCCAGCTGTGGATGTGTTTGTTTTCTTTGCCAATTTGCGGCACAATGTGATTACAACAATAACGTGACTCAGCCTGTTTTTGAAGTGCCAAATATAAGATAAGTGAAGAACGATTCCCCTGAAATCCCCCCCCCCCCCTCCCTCGGCTTGTAGGTCTTGAATAATCATTGCTACTGACCCTTCAGAGTACATGTCATGCGGCATGAAAAGGTCATTTAGCCTTTGCATTATGCATTATTACACAGTTTACATGTTGCAGGCACAATGAGAGGACCAGCAGTCACATCAGAGGCAAGCAGCTGTTCTCTAAAGGCTCCCTGTCCTGACTCTATCTGTGTTTCCTTTTCTTCTTGCTGAATAAAACACTTTCATCAGAGCAGGCCATCTGAAAAAATCTGAAATACCATTTCTGGACATTTGCCACTTGGGGAAAAAGGGCTTGATGGAGGGACAGGAACAGCTTGACATTTAAAAATGAAAGACATTTCATAGAGATTTTCATCACACCATCACACAAGTGAACGTGTGTGCTTTAGGATTGAGGATTATGTAGATGGAGCGCCTTTGTCTATGTGTGCTTAATGGACACGAACGCTGCTGTACAGTGCGTCGCTGTCATGCCGAACAAGCCTCAAATCTCCGCCATAAAAATCCAAACAACCACGGGTGCCTAGTCGTTGAGAGTCACACTAGCATTTAATGCCCTTCACGAGGACCAGTATGGCAGCGTCCCGGGCCTGTGATGAGGTGACAACAGACACGACAGGCCTTGAGGCTCGTATGCAAATCAGAAAAAGCCCATCCCTACCACTCACAGCTTCCTCTGCTGCACGCAGTTTTCATGCATCTTAAAACAACAGCAGCTCGCGCTCTGTTTGCATTTCAATAAAGTATCACCCATATTTGGCCCACTGCACAGGACGGCTTCTTTGTGTGACATGCTGTCAAAACTGCCAGTCGTATTTCATGAATTTCTATGCTTTTATTTGTTATGGACAGTGATTTTTTTACAGAATAGCAATTGGTCGTTTTTCTTTGCCTGTAAATTGCTTTGATTTCTTTCCCTGGCAAGCGTATGCACTCTCTGTGAACAGACACTCGCATGTGTAAACTTGACACATGTACCTAAAAAAGAAAATCACTGTGGAAAAACTTCTCATGTGTTGACATTTGTAATATGTCTCACGTTTCCTCATAGTAGTGCATGCTGATGCACTGTATTCTGCTTTTTGTCCAGCCTCTTCCCATTTTCCAAGCAATATAGTACTCGCAGGCCAGAACTGGCCCACCAGAGGGTCCAATGAATTAAAGACTATATTTTTCAGTTCCAGATACCTGTAATCTGTAAACTGTAATGCACACGTGTAAATGATAAATGTAGGCATAATATTGATGAAATTGCACTTATTTTTTCAGGAAATTTCAGGTTGTTCAGTAAAACAAAGGGAAAAATGTGGCGTTCTTGTTGTGTATCGGTTATTATGCTATTTTTTTTTTTTTACTGGTGTGGCCCTCTTGAGTTCAAATTGTGCTCAACAGTATGTGGCCCCTGATCTATAATGAGTTTGACACCCCTTCCCTAAAGGGACATGAGCAAAAGAAAAAAAAAACAACTTCAATGTTATGGTGCTTACGCAATAGTTTCCCATGCTCACCGGCCAGTAACTGTCAAGAGCAGAATATTGTTCAATAAAAATGTTGAATTCTTCATTCATATCTTCCCTGGCTGTTTTTTCTTTGCCGTGTTATTTGTTGCTTGCTCATGGCAGACTGAAATTTAAGTGTCTGCTTTCAGTGCAAATTTCTGCATATGAGGAAACCTTAAACGACCAAAGCCACAAACCTGATTAACCTGCTGTTAGTAAATGAATTAACCCTTAAACACTGCATCAAACCAAACCTGTGGTCATTACGGTAATTGTAATGTTACTGTTAATGTTAGGAAGCTTTTTAGTTTTAGTTGCAACACCTGTACATTTTGGTCCTGTACTGCTGTGTTTTTCTAAATGAACCTTTTTTTGTTTTTCTTCATTTTAAATTTTTAGAACAGTATTTTAACATGCAGTAAATTGTAAATAACTGCCAGATATTGAAAGTTAATAGACAATATGACAGTGATTTGCAAGCAGAACAGTACTGACCTTGTAATGAAGTCCAAGGTTAAAATAGAATCAAACAAGCGCTTGTGATGTCATGTCCACACAGAAACGTAGCACGGCTGCGCCGCGAGGTCTCCTGTGCGCCCCAGAGATCTCGGGATACGATCTGAGAACGGGAAAACTGAAATATATTTTAAGCTGTTATTATAGAAGGCAAGATTTGACACCACACACACTGATGTTTTGTGGCTAGTGCCGATGTTCTATCTGCATTAATTAGACAATTCCTAATCTGACACTCCTATTTTCTGTCAGCGACAGAACCGCTGTAGCCTGCTGGCTTGGAAGTCTGCTGACAGCATGTGCAGCAAGAGAGAGAAGAGACTATAATGGGTCACCTTGGATGCATTTCCCATTAAAAGGTGACAGGCATGCTGCTCTAAAACATGGACTACTGTGGTTTGAAGATCGGGACCAGCTGTCTCTTGTAAATTACTTTTAAGATACAAATTAATTATCAAGTGCAGATTCCGTGTTTGCAGCGACTCCAAGGTTGGTACGTGGTGATTCAAAGTGAACTTCTAGTCTGGTCACCAAACAGTAAATTAACTGTTTGGTGATTTGAAATTAAAACATCTTGATAATCCATCAAGATATTGGAAATTAAAAATAGTCAGGATGACATCACACACCATTTCAAAGTAAAAGTGTGTTTGATTTGATATATAGTGATGCTGATGCAAAATGAATCTCTTCACAACAAAAACATACAGAAATGAAATAGAATTAAAAAACATAAATTGATAATAACATGTAGGCAATTGTGATTAAAATGCTAGACAAGTTTGTATATAATTAAATGTTGGATTAATTAATGTGGCAAATGTAACCTAATGTATTTTATTATTATGAAAATATTGTTGACGGGCCAGTTTTCATTATAACTTAGTAAATATAAGTAAATATAGGGCCGCAGATCAAGTTTATGGCCTCTGCTTTAACGTGTGTGTGTGTGTGTGTGGTGAGGCTTCTTCACATGTCATTGACTGACAATCCCTAGAATCTAAAGACGTGCTAATTTCAGACTTTTATGGCTGTGTTTTCATCCTGGTACAGTTTGGTTTGGTACAGTATGGTTTGGAACGGTAAAGGCCTCAGTCGGGCTTGCGCTCAGTGGAAACACGCCATACAACACCATCTGTGCAATTCCTATCTATGTTGTCCATTGCGTCCTTCGTACGATTGGTGAGATTTCCAGATTTTTGCATATTTCCACTGGAAGAGAAGAGAAGAGAAGAGGATGTGGCAATTTCTTTTTAACCAACAGCATCAGAAGCATTTGTAATGGGCCATTCTGGTGTATTTTAATGGATTGTTAGACGCCTACTTTTACCTACTTTTACTCCATATGCATCAGCCTGTTTTTTTTATACTGAGTGTCATTACCAAGATAATGAAATGAATTCAGCATTAATTGAAACTCTTGCTTGAATATTTCACTGAACGTATCACAGACACACCCAAGCGTTTGCATTACCTTCGCGGTCTGTGCTATCGGAAAAATGCCAGTGGTTTTCTGAAAGCTGAGACGTTGCACATCAAAGCCAACATGTGGTTTATCACAGTTGCACGAAGCCAGCGAATCAGGGTCTTGGTGTGTACATATTTTGGCCTGTTTTTGGACATGGAGACAAAGACTCACCTTAGATCTATCATCGCAGTCACATACTCTGTTCAATAATTCCAGCTACAGTACTTTATAATGTTTTACCCAAATGAGAGGAGATGGGTGTTCAGTGACCATCAATAAATTAGATGTGTAGTTTTTTTTTTTGAATACCTGTAACAGATGGAGAGGAAGTGGAGAAGAAGGGAACCTCCAGAGGGAACCTTCCACTCTTGGCTTGTGAGAGTAGACGGCGAGTCACTGCACACTTATTGCACAGTGACATTTCTATCGAGACAGACAGACCATTTGCACGACCACGGATACACAGAAATCCAGAACTGTTGCTCACATGTTCACGTCATGCATGATTTGACTGCATTCGCCTTCACCCAGGCGTGCTGGCCATAACTTATCCAATTTCCATGCAGTGTAGCAGGATTCCAGTGTGACTCATCATGCCGAAAGACCACCGCACAACATCCAGCAGCTGAGACAGCGCTGAAGCCAGGTGTTGTCCTTTGTGTAGATTGGAGCACTACAGTAAAGGGATCTGACAAAAATAAAAGAGTAAATCCTTCAGTGACACCGTACGTCTTGATTTGCAGGATTTTTGTCGCTTTTATGAAAAAGATTTGACAGAAATAATGTGGTTAAAAGCACTTATAAACATGATATAACGGATGAAATGTTATTCTGATGATGAAAAATTGGGTAGTAGGTGTGAGTTTGAGAGTGGATGGTTATTGCCTCGATGTGGCCCTGTGATGGACTGACGACATGTCCAGGGTGCACCCCGCCTTTTGCCGTATGTCAGCCGGGGTTGGCACCAGTGTCCCCCCGTGACCCTCATGTGCAGGGCAAAGCAGTAGAACATGGATGGATGTTGGAAAAAGCTCCCAAATCACTTCAGTGAAACAGAGGCATTAGGAGATCTTTCCTCTTGCTGCAGATGATGAGAAACAGTCCCACTACATATGCTATGAATGATAATAAAAAACAAACAAACATATTTTTGCAGCTGAGAGAGTGGTCTCACCACAGGATTTATTTGTGTTATTGCTTTTGTCCCTTTTCTTAAGTTTGAATTCCTCCTCCAACACTGCATTTACAATTCAAATGGTTTCTGCAGGTAACAACAATCACGTGCTTCTGCTCAGCAGATGGATTATGGCCAGCTTTCAAAATAAATTAAGTAAATGTAAGAATGTTTTTGTTTTTGTTTTTTAAGTGTTGTAATATCAGTACAGCAATGTGGATAATCAAGGCAGCAATTGGTCATAAAAACATATTTCCACAAAACTAGTGAATCGGATCATTTTAAAGAGCTATACATACAATTGACAAGTATTGCTGCAATTATGAAATAGAAAATCGTGGTCGGCGTTAAGATGATAAGGACTAAAATGACCCAAATGAGAATTTGCATCATAGGTTAAAAGGTCAGCGTTTGTTGGTGTGAAAAGGAGTTGTTGTACCTGTCAGGCACTTCTCCTCAGTCTGTGAAACAAAACAAACAAACAAACAAAAATCTGCAATATGGGTTTTTTTTCCAAACTGGATCTGGAGGTACAACGTTTGAAAACAAACAAAAAAAAAAAAATATATATATATATATATCTTTGAGATACAAGGAATGAGAGACTGTAGAATCCAGGGTTTCTCTGTATTATAAACACGTGAATTATGTCTCTGACAGAGAATCTCCGTTATTGTTGTAACTAATGATTGTGCTCCCGCTTCATTTGTGCTTTCTTTAAAAGCGGTCCTCAAATGTCTTGTTTCACCCATATCACCAAAGACAATTACTGCAGTTCACAGTCAAAGGAAGCGGCAACGTTTTAAATCAATCAACCAATGAATCAATTAATAATATAGTTGATAACTAGTAACAGATTACCACTGTTGTGTCTCCAACTTTCACTAAGTGTCCATACAGTAAATGCACTTTTATTACTTGACATCAGTAGTTCTGTGAGTTCTGTGCTGACACAAAAAAAGCTCATATTTGATCTTGATTTCTTTATATCCTGTAACTCTTTCTTGACTGAACATTTAACTGTTAAAGTGGCTTGAATGTGGCGTCTCTACCTATAGAATTCACCGACTCTGAAGAGACTGTTTTTTTACTGAAAAGGCAGAGAAACAAGACATGTCAGTTCTCAGGGAAATAAAAAAAAAAGCTTGTCACTGGTCACCTCTGTTTCCAAACTCAGACTAATCAAGAAGCAGGAGCGCACCAACGAAAACAAGGCAGTTCCGGTCGAGGCCCCTCCACTCCGGTGCGACCTCTGAACCGATGAATGACAATTCCGGTGCCACCCTTGTTCCCTGTCACTCAGTGTCATTTTTGCAGAGACCACACACACATACACACAGGTGTTTGTTATTTTTGAAGCTGACATCGTTGGTAGATGATGATGATGAGGATGACAATGGGACGGAAAATGGAAATATAGAAAACAATTATACCCTTGCTTGGCTCTACCTTTCACCTGATTTGAGCGCTTATCTCCGGCCGTGTTATTTTCCCCCATCTGCAACTGAAATATTTATAATGCAAATAATGGATCTGGAAGCATGCGGCGTGTTGTCGTCACAGGCTGAAGCCATGGGTGAACTTGGAAGAATCTCTCATCAATGCTGCATGGCTTTTGTTTAAACAAGACCAGTACACCTGTCAGCTGGAAATACCTGCCTGCTGATTTGCATTTTTATTCGTTTTTAATGTATTCTTTGGAAGTGATGATTTCCAAATATAGAGCAACCTGACAGTTTCGCTCTGTTTGCTAGCAACAAGCGGCACGAGTTGATTCTGTTTTTAATAGATCAAAGAGGAAATCTGGGCCTGTCTTATGCAATTAAGAATATGCATTAAGAACAAACCCCTGTGGGCTGTTGTTTTTCAAACGATGCCATGCCTTTACTCATACAGTACATCACGGTTAATGTTGTGCCGAGTGTATCAGACAGAAGTTAGGATATCTCTCATTCAAGCGTGATGACCCCAATGTGCTCCACAAACATGACAGGAAGCAAGGAAACAAACTCAAATGTCCCCTTAAGTGATATTTTATATTATTAAATTATAGTTCACTTTATTAAAAAAACGTGCCACAGCATAGTCAGATTTACAACCTGCCACTGCACAAACTGCACAAATCTCCGCTCAGTAGAAACACACAAGTCAATTGTTATTTTTGTTATTTATTAATCTGTCCCATTATTTTTGGGCCCATCATTTGCAGAACAATCCCAATGTTTTATACAAATAAAATCACTTTTTTTTTCTTCTTTTTTTAATTAAAGATCATTCACACCAGTTTTAAAATAAGTCTCTGATTATTCAGATTGTTTCATTTCATCGTCGTAAACTGACGACAGTTTTTCTGGAGAGTTTTAAGAAAGGGTTAATGATTATTTTTAAACCCAGTGCAGCAAAAAATAAAAGATTCAAGCAGTGTGAGACAAGCTGAGTGATTCACTTCTATCCAGTGGGTTAAGTGGGGCTGAGTGTTAGTGAATCCCCACAGGAGCTCACATGATGGCTCAATTACAGTACGTCCAGAGACCGACACATCACTTCCTGCCTTCCTACTTTGTGCCTTAGTTTGGCTTTTGCTTGAACAGAAAAAATTAATGTATTTAATGCGGCTCCATATACAGTGCAGCGGTGAACCAATATGAAGCACGTCTAAGAATTACTGCATCATTTATATTTTACTTCTTAATGACCTGTGGAGATTTGCAATTCCAAGATGTGCGATAAATCTTTATTTTAGTTTGCCCCGTTTGGTTTTTATAGGTATGATTAGACGTGTTTTACAGCGACGATAACAGTTTAAGAAAGGCGGCAATTACCTGATTAAATGATTATTTGGCTTAAAAAAAGAATTTATTTTTTTTAACTATGTTGATAACCGATGGCTCACCTGACGAGGTTTTCCACTGATAACATTTGCTGATTCCATGTGAGGTTTCATAGCTTTTCTTCATAATATGTGACAGTGAACAGTGAGTGTTCTTTGATTCTTAGACTTCTTTAACCTCCTGCTATGGGAAAATACAACATTTTGCTATTTTCTGTGTAGAAAAAAATTACATTTCCCATTTATCATTTAGTCAAAAAAATTGACTTCAATTGGGTTATTCCTCGTGTTGTGTAAGCTCGGGTGGTAAACTACAAATGTTTGACAGCTGGCACATGAGGAATGATTCAAATGTTGTGGAACTGTGATATAATGTTGTCAAGCGTCTGTTATTAATTAAGGATCATATTTATTGATAGACACAGCCGTCTTTACATGTGCCAACAACTAACAACTATGACTTCATTTGTTATCAGTTGTTTACCTAGTGCTTTTAAATCTTAATTAATGAGTTTCTTGCGCTGCAGTAATCCGATAGCGTTCGCTGCTCTGCTACTACAAGCTTTTCTCTGAAGACACTTTGCACTGCTGCATTTCTACTTCTAAAAAAAAAAATTAAAAAGAGCTCTGCATCAGGAGGGGCTCACGAGCCTAAATATTCAAATGCAGTTAAAGCGATATATGCAAATCTGCCCATAATTCGCGAACCCACAGCTCATTGTCAAACATTATTTGGAATTGCTGTGTGCAGTGTGCCACATATCCCCGACCCCACCCGACCCCCCACCCCCCGCCCCGCTCTTTCTCTCTGCAACCTCCTTGATCTGGTGTCATGCTGATGGGTGTAATTGTCAGATGGTCCTTCTGCTGCACAGCTCTCACATGTCGAGAGGCTGAGCACAGTAGGTGGGACAGGCCGGCGGTTGAGGAAGGTCAAGTCTGCTTGGTCCAGTCCCCTTATCCTTCAGGGCACAGCCAGTCGTTTGGTGATAATTGCATGGTGGGACCACTGCTCATATTCATGATAACCCTGAAGCAGGCCTATCCTCCTGCTAATAGATGTCTCTTTTTTTCTGCCTGCTCTCACCCATCTCTTCATCATCATTTAACATTCAACAAGCTGCAGGGGAGCTCCTCAGCAAATTGAAAGAATGTGAAGCACAGGAGCGATTATTCTTGTGTTGTGGCAGCAAACTTGTGTGATGGCTTTCAAAGTTTCAGAAATATAGATGTGGTGGGGGAAGGGACTGACATAGTATACTGTATTATCCGATCGTGAATATGGTTGTGTGTACAACGTTCTGTCCATTTATGGAACATTCCCTCCCAAAATCCTCCTGTTTGATTTAATCCATGCAAGTTCTTTATGAGGAAATTTCACTCGAATGTGCTTGACACATGAAAGGACTCTGATTTTTGAAAAGAATCTGACAAATCTGTCTTTTCCATTTCACTAAAAATGACATTTTAAAATGTCGGACCAAAACTGAAAAGAAATGCAGTTTGCTGCTGGCCTTTTTGAGCCAGCCTTCAGCTGCTTCAATCTCTTGCCCCACCCCCACTATTTTACATTTTACCTTCATTTTCATTGACAATGGTTGCAGTGCAGTTTCTTCTGAAATTCATGACATTACTGTAAAAAGACTCAAAATTATATTATAAGGGACACAAAAGTGGCCTGATGTCTCTGTCAAAACTTACATTGTGCCTTCAAAAATCAACGAATGTACCCAATATGTCAATTCATCTATCTATTTTATTTATTTATCTGCATATTCATAAACAGACAGCTGTTTTACAGAGATAAACAAAATGCCCTCAACTCCATTCCCATGTCTCATGTTGTTTGTCAGACACTAATCATAATACGGCAAATGGACATTTTGACCCAGATATCGTCCTGTCCACTGGAAGCTCCAAAAATAATGGCTGCTGCCTCCAGAGGCTAATTTGTTGCCAGATGATATAATCGATGGGAGCCGAGATGGAGGAATACCCAACGTAAAGTGACAACGGGCGACTATTGTGTCCCTTGTGGTTCCTGATTGGTCACTGTTGTAAAGACACAGCAGTAGTTGGACTAATGTGGGACCAATATAAATGAAGGGTGGTGGGTGGTGTCATTTTTTTCAATCAAAATGGCATTTGTGCAACCAGTTTTAACAAAGTTTGAGCCAGAATGTTACTTTCCACCAATGACCAACAGTCATGTCTGTGGTTTATCACCACACTATGCCGACTTAATGGGATTTGTCATCATCTGTTTTCTCTCTTCTGCTTCTTCTTCTTCTTCTTCTTATCAGAGGGGGGCACATGTGAAGTAATTGCCGCTCACAGATGCTGTAATAAGAATCGAATCGAGGAGCGGTCACAGACGGTCAAGTGTTCTTGTCTGCCGGGGAAGGTGGCCGGAACCACCAGAAACAGACCTTCCTGTGTTGATGGTGATTAACACGCATAAGAGCTTGTTCAGTGTTGTCCCAAGTTTGCATGACTTGATCATTTTTATATCGAACTCAGTTAAGCATGTACTATGTTTTATAAAGATAACTGTTGTTTGTTTGGTCACCAAGTGCCTCGTCCCAGATAAGATTAGCATCACCTGGGATAATGTCATATCCATATTCTGTTGCTGACAGACAGCAGAGAGCATCTGCAGTGGTGCACTATAGCAACAGACAAACACAACCTCGGAGTGAAGCATACCTCAGGGACAACAAAAACAACATAAAGCGAAGAAATGCAGAGGAAAATGGCTGCTGATTGCATACAGGAGCAGTGCTGATGTTCCATAGTGGTTTTATACAAATATCTGCAACACAGGTTCACTCCCTTGTAAGAAGAAAGGAGGTCTCAGGTCTGAGACAAACTAAAATACGTATTGGCTTAAGGAAAACCTTTCACCTGCAGCTTTTATCTTAAATCCCCTTTGCAAATATTACTGCAACCCATGAGCGGATGGAGGGAATTTGAGGTCTTTCGGTGTCAGCTCTGACAGACTCTTTTTTTCCCTCTGCTCCACATTACAAACAATTCACTGTCTACTTACCCTGTATTTAAGGCAATTTTCTCCCCAGATGACAGAATATGGCATACATTAAAGTCAAGTCATAGTCACACCTACTGATTCACTCACTCACTCAGTGGAAAAAAGCCTATTTTCCAAGTTCTGCATTCAGCTATGACGTCTTCTAATAGAGAAACTGCAAAAACAGTGAAACATATGCATGAATGTTATTTATTTCATAATTAGGATTAGCCCTAATGGCCGTCTGGCTGCAGACTGCTGTGCTGTGCTGTCTGGCTTTGCACTGTGTTGGGGTAAAAGGTACCAGTATCACTATTTTCTTGTCTTTGTTGCCTGTAGCATCTATAGTAATTGGGAAGTGGTGGTGTGAGATGGAGCCTTGCCTGGAGGGGGAGGAATGCAAGACGCTCCCTGACAACTCAGGCTGGATGTGCTATGCTGGCAACAAGATCAAAACCACAAGGGTAAGATAACCTCTCTTGAGCATGGGAAAACGAGGCATTATAAGAGTGGTAGAGAAAATGTGCAATGCTGCGGTGCTATAGTTGTGGCACCAATAAAGCAGCTATTTATTGGGACTGAATTTCACTGCAAATTGACTTGTTGAAACCTAAGTCTTCTTTCCTTTTCTTGTCAGAACACGCAGCCATACACAACATCGACGTATTAGCACTTTGAGGGAGAGGATGCAAGGAAAATGCCTCTGGTGCAAGGGTTAACTGACAGGTCAGCCTCTTCATTTATAGTGGAACATTGCTGGTGTATTTCTGCACCCCCTTTGTGAACAATGCTTCATACACGTGCTATACATTCATTTCTGTGGAGCTTACATGCTTCTAAATGCATATTTTCTTCTCGTTTCAGCACCGACATAGGACCAATTACCACAAAAACAATGAACCTATTGTTGCTTTAAGAAATGTGAACACTTCCCAGATTCGGTGTGAAAAAAAAAACAAGAACAATGTAGAATATATAAAGCACATGCTGCTCGAGGCTTCTGAAAATTCTGACGCTCCAAGCTGCCTGCGAGGAACTTCATCCTAACCGTGTAATGAATATAGTGTCATCATTTCATTTTAACTTTGCGATGGAACGCTGATAAATGTCTGCGTGTGGACGAAAGGGTCTGGATTGCATCTGATGTCCCACGTCAGACATCAGTGAGACACACAACCTGTCAACCAAACAGCAGAGGAATAATCAAAGGACATTGAGTGAGCAAGAATTGTTGACTGCCCTCAGGATTTTTCCTTTCTTTTCATTCAGAAGTCAAAGAGTACAAAAAAAAAATGTACATACGTTGTTTGTCATTTTTTGTGTGAACACAAACTCGATTTATGGTGGTGTTGAATATCGATCATGTCAGTCCCCGAATACATCCCTCTTCTTACCCACGAAACTCAGCGTGGCCAAACTTGTGAGGTGTGACGCATCGAGAGGGAAATGTTTTACAAATACTGCTCATGTGTCTTGATACTGTACATTTTACCATGTGTTTGTATGGTACTGGTTTGCCTATGCTCACATCTTTAACGACATACCCGGTACCACGTCAGCTCCCCTGAAAATGGACTGAATCACCAAAAATGTGATAAACGTAGGTTGTTTTTTTTTCAATACTTGAAATGCCTTATTCGTGTCAGATCATTCACACTATGATATTGTACATACGAAGCCATCGATTGATAATGTGCTGAAAATTTCATTATTAAAGGCATTGTTCCTGTAACCAATGTGAGTGCATCTTTGCCACTGCCTCACACGTGTCAAGCATCAGCACTGTTTTCTTTAAATCACCTCCTAGAAGAAAGATAGAATTTTTTTTTTTATGTTTTCATTGCTCGCTGAGACTTAGATGAGAAGACTGATGCTCTCATGTCTCCATGGTAACAATTAAGCTGGAGCCACAGTGAACAGTTACCATAGTCCAGCAAAAAGCTGGATGGAATGAACTCCATTGTCATTATACAAAGGAGCAATTTAATGTTGTGCAGCTTTCTCTCGGTAAGATTATAAGTGTACAAATAACAAAATAGAAAAATAGGGATATAAAAACTGCACTGACTAATAAGAAAATAAAAAAATCCAAATGGCCGACTTCCTGTTGAGTTGAGGCCATGTTACGCTCAACTTTTTTTTCCATCTTGGTCTACAACTTCTTCACACCAAGTTTTGGGAAATTTGGTGTACCTCAATTTTGGCTCTGTTTTCACTTTAGGGGGCGCTATAGAGCCCTTGAGCTACACATGGGTCCGGGCACTATGCCAATATCACATTTTCAAGTTTCAAGAGTTTTTATGCACGTTAACCCCCTCAAAATGACCGCAATGACACAGAACAATAATAATAATGATAGTTTGAAGGCTAACAATAGGTTTCTTGCATGAATTTGTGCCAGTTTTGTGCCAGCCATTTGTGCTAGGACCCTAAAAATAAAAAAAATTGCACACCTACACAATACACTATATGAAAATTGCACGTGTATGAGAAATTCTCAGACTCATAAAAATTGCACAGATGTAAAAGAGAAAAAAAATCTGCCATATGCTGTGAAAAAGATGTAAAACTGCACATTTTGTGTGAGTGACCAGTTCAGGAGTGAGAGTGTAGGGCTGCAGTGAGGCGCAGTTATGGATTCTACGACTCGAGGGTAAAAAACTGTTTCTCAGTCTGTTTTTATTGTTCTGGAACTCTTTTCCAGATGGCAGAGGTTTGGACAAAGTGTCCAGGGGTAAGTGCTGTAAACAGAAAAACTGGCAATGAAGAGAAGTTAACAAAATCTCCCTTTAAGGCTCAATAATTAACATGTCTACCCACAAAAACTGAGATATATAAAGAAAAAAGTTGTTGTCTTTTTTGTCAAAAGACAAACTCAAGCTAAAATAATCCAAGGGTTTAATTGAAAAACAGAAATCCCCCTAATAAAAACATGACAGGAAGTGAACTGAAAAACAGGAAACAGGTGTAACTGATACGACACCAGGTGACACTGGGAAGTGACAGAAAAACAGAAGAAAAAAATGCATTAAATGCAAGACAAAAACAAAACTAGAATCCAAAACAGGGATAATGAAAGTCCAAAACAACAAAAACTAAAGGCCAAATAAATCAAAGCACTAGAATGAAATCAAGGGTCGCGGTCCAGAGTTGTGACACAGGCTTGTCCATACTTTATGTGGATTTTGTGTCTGCAGAGAGTCACATATACACACTCAGCTCACACCCATGGTTCCATTCATCAGTGTCAGTGTGAAGAATCACACACACACACGCACACACACCTACCTGATCCCACATCCCATTCCAATAGCTTCTCCTACAGTCCTTCGGGATCAATAAAGTATCTATCTATCTACATTTGGGCTGCAGGTTGACATCTGCATACAGAGGAATAAAACACAGAAGGTCAAGCTGTGTTTTAAGTATTTTTGGGATAGAGTACTCATATCATCGTAGACGTGTGGATGACAACATTCTTACATCATACAGTCCACAGCAGCACCTCGGCAAACTGTCAACAAATGAACACATCTACAAACAGTGTGCTCTTTTTCAACTTAAGATGAGATTCCCCTCCACTCCCCTTCTCCATGACATTCTAACACGTTTGTAGAGTCAGCTTCCTCTTTAAAATGTGAAATGCACGCCTACATAAAGCAAGGTCCTTGCTTACAGTACATCCATCCGACTTCTACCACTTTATCCTCCACATGAGGGTCGCGGAGGGTGCTGTGCCAATCTCAGCTGACATAGGGTGATAGGCGGGGTACATACATTTTAAATTGTAACCTCTAACACCTAGGCCTCAGAATGTCCTCCTTATTTTATCGACAAAAGTGCCAGAAAAGTGATTTTTTTAACATTTTTCCAGAATAACTTTGAATATCTGGCAATTATTTACAATTTACTGCATATTAAAATAGTATATTAACACTGTTTATATATATGTATGTATATATATATAGTATACATATGTAGAATTTTGTACTGACTAAACTGCCCTTCGTACATTCTGTATTCTATGCCAACCATGTTCCGCAGCGTCACATATAACATCAAAAGTATAAAGCTCAACACTCGAGTTAACTGTTGCTTCCTCTACACACACACATCACCTGAGATCAATTTTACACACAGATGAATGGAACCAGAACTCACTCCTGTATTTACAACACTTTGATGCAGTATAGCAGCAGGTGTCTGCTCCTCAGAATCTATTCCAGGAAGAACCCTGGTTGACTGCTGCTGATGCTGCTGCTGCTGCTGCTGCTGAGTGTGGCTTCATCCATCTTCTGGAAAAATGGGCATTTTTTTTTTCCTCTGCGTCTTCAACCTGTTTCATTTTTCTCCCACTGGTTACTTAAATTCATTCATATATAGCACATTATTTGTTTAGGCTTATTTAACATACAAAAAGTAAAAAAAAAAATATATATATATATATATCTTTTAAAAATGTAACTTCCTGTAAATATTGTCAGCTACCTGCCAACCTTATCACAGTTTTGAACAAAAATATATTCCATTTTAATAACCATTTGCATATTTTAGTGCATAAGACGACATTTCCTTGCTATAATTTGAGCCACGGAATGTGAGAAATTTAAGATTTGCGGAATCCTATTGTGTCAGAAATGCACATAAGCTCCCAAACATAGAAGCCTGATGATGCATAGATTAAACAGGTGAAGATATTTGTTATCACACTGACTGACATGGATGCTGAAGGTTGACCACGTTCATGTGACAGATTAGCCGCCATTGTAGCTGACAGTGAAATTTAGATGAGATATAGTCTGATAAACATGAACGTTTTCCTATCATTTACCACACAAAAGGATGCTTTGTGCAAACTGCAGGGAATAATGCAAAAAGTGATGGGTTTTTTTTTTAGTTTTTTAGTTTTAAAAAAAAAAAAACATTATCCAGAAGGATGTTTGTATATTCAAAGACATCATAAATGTTATAAATACACAGTGCAGGCTGCTGCAGTCACCGATGCTGTTTGTAGAAATACTGAGAGATATTTATGGGGTTAAGACAAATATCATTAAAGGACCCACTGCTGCATTACAAGAAGAGAAAAACAGCAATCTGACCTTCCCTGAAGCTTGTTTTTATTACTGTGTGTGCAAAATTTAGACCTAGTTTTTTTACGAAGACAGTCGAAAAGTGGCTTAGGATTGAAATTGTACATGTTCGGCTTGTTTGCATGGCAACTAACGTCAACGTAGAATTAAGACCTTTACAAAGGCTTTTATTGAGAAGGATGATTCTACCCACATGTGGATTATACGGAATGAACGCAGACGCTGAAAGTGTCCATCACCCACTAAACTGAAATGACAACATTTAACTGAAGCGCCAGTGAGTGCAGTACATGGAAAACACTGCTCAGGTCTTGGTTTGCTTCAGGTAACCACAATTTGAAGAGCCTAACATGTTTTCCTGTCCAACATGGGATTGCTAAATGAGCATAATGTGTGCAGGATGGAGGCAAGCAGCATCCCATTCTCTGTGAGTCTTTGGAGTGGATCTGTGGGCTGCTGCTGCTGCCGCTGTAGGCTCTGATGTCTCACATCAAGCAGCAGAACAGCAAGAAATAAATCACAATTGATGGTGATGTGGCCTGACTTCTTTTTTTATGACGCACCAGGGACGTCCTGGGAATTGAGGCTCCTGTGGGTTTGTTTCTGAAGACACATTTCATTCAAAACTCCACAGACAGTCCAGTCATGCTCCAAGTCTCTGCACTTTGGAGGATGGTGATCTGTTTCCATGAATATTAAGGTGCAACACTGAAGCAAGATGATGTGATGATAAGCAGTAAAGTGTGAAATGACTTCTCTCAAAAGATAAGCCCCACACAACGAGAATTATCTGCTCGGGAGAAGATCATGCTCGAGATGCCTTTTTTATTAGTTATTTTATGACGGCGTACCTGTTGAGAATGCATTAAGGACGTGTGTTTGTGGGACCCTGTCAGGCAAGCTCACTCACAGAGAACTCAAAACAGTTAACAAGCTAAGAGTTTATATGTGGCATCGAGCAATCGGCAACATTTATGAGTCTAATCACATCCCGCAACTGAGAACTGTCTCCACTGCCCCTGCAGGATTCTAGGATTTCAAAGTCAAGGTGGACCAAACTGGATTCTAATTAAAGGTGACATCAGGTGCCTCATGCTCCTTTCTCCCCCCCCATCCCCAGGCTTTCATCTAAATGATTCATGCAGAGAACACCGAGCCTTTTATGCCATTCGGTCCTCACAAAGGAATAACATCTTCATCACACAAAGCAAACACGGACAGATTTACAGCGACACCGGCAGTGTCTATCACGCCGGCTAATATCAAATTATGTCAGACTGATGCTGAGGCACTCGGATGATGTTCCGTGTTTCTTGTCGGGATGTTTCCACACATTCACGCTGGCAAAGTGTGAGCGAGAGAAAAAAAATTCAATCAGCGGGCTAAAAATGGTTTTCTAATTAAATCGCACTGCATCCCAGAGACAAAGTACAACAAACTGTTTTGTTTCCAGGTGTGCTAATTTGAATGGGGTGCGACCTGCCGTGAACCTGATGTGAACCTGGCGTGATTGTTTGGAAATGAATGTGACAAGTGTGTGTGTGTGTGTGTGTGTCGGCCAGCCATATGTTGTGGGCTGGAAACACTGGCATTATGGAGGAGGAGGAGGAGGAGGAGGAGGAGGCTTAATAATTCCTCAAAAGTGGGGATACTTGAATTTTTTTCCCTCATGTAAGAAGGAAGAGGATTTATCTGTATGTGAGGTGTGAAAGCCTTTCTTGAATTAAAGATGAGCTCACCCTGTCTTTTGTAAAGCGGTTGTGAACAGCACTACACATTGTCCACAGAAAAGTACAGGTGTGCAAAAGGAAAGTATAATAATTCAGCTTTGTGGAAAAGCTGAATTGATTCGCTCTGACATGGGAATGTTTTCAGGATGAATAAGAGGTGTGATGTGCTCTCACTGCTTGCTTACAACAAATGATAGATTAAAACCTATTTCTAAAAATGTTGGAGATTTGGGTTATTGTTAAATCTGATGAATGTTGTTTTGGCTCTATAAGTCCAAATCCTCATAACATGTTTTTTTCTGGTACTGGTGGGAAATTCTGCAAATGTATCATGTCAACCAGACATTTTTCTAATTTTATTTTTTAGATCTGAGCGGGTAGAACATTTGATCACTTTAGAATTTACAAAATGCTACTGAATTTTGAAGGTTATGTTGCAAAAGAAGAGACAGATGGGAACGTTGATGAAAAGAAAGCTGTAATGAAACCTTCATTTATCCTAACAGTGATCTGTGTTTCTATATTTAAGTGTTTATTGATGTACGATTTATTTAATTTTATTACATTTGCTACCAGTTGGTGTCATTAAGTTGCCTCTGTGATGTACTAGTCTGATTTAGAGATGTCTGTGTTTCATTGTTGTGTTTGGTAATAAAAAAAATAATAATAATTTTCCTCTGAAAAATCTGGATATTAACTCTAATCTTCACTGCTAACAACAACTTGAGAGGCTTTCTGGTTTCAGCTTTTAAAATACTCTTCAGAAGTGGACTGAAATGTCTTCTGATGGCGACGCCCACATGAGTAAGATGCTTGTCCTTTTTTAGATGGAGTATCATTGTGTTTATCACCAAGACACTGTCTGTGTAGGAGTCTTATCTGTTTCTTTGTTTGACATAATGTGACCATCATCTGTTGAGGCAAAGCATGTGAAAGGAGCAGCGGCCGCTCGTGTCCAATCCATCGCCCTGTCCTGTGTTGTGTCTTGCTGAAGGTTATTTTCTTCCTCGCCACTCTGGCCCAAGCCTAACACTTGAAATTAATGACGTCTGACAGTAAATTACAATTACCCGTGCACGACGCTTTAAAAATAGTTTGGGAAATTAGGCCGTCTTAATCTGAAGGCTGAACACATGAAGGTTTATCCGGCGCTCAGCGGGGGTTAGGGAAACTAACTTCAGAAGTGTGTGTCATTTAAGAATGTTGTAGTTACACTTTTGTTCTTGTTTGTCTCCAAAATATTGGAAACACTGTGAAAAGAGGGCTCTTAACTCACCTACTCAAAAGGAAAAGTTCAACATTTTGGGAATAACACTTTTGAAGATCAATAACACTTTGATGCAGCATATTCACTTCAGTGTGTTGCTGCTGATTCATCAGACAGACGGCGCAAACAAAAAATAAACCTCCAATATGTAACTCATCAGCATGTTTTCCCTTAAAAAAGTGTTTCATGAAAGTTTTGTGTCCAGCACTGTTGCCTCACAGCATGGAGATCGTCGGGTTGAATCCCGGTTAACTGTGGGTATGAACGTGAGAGTTGATGGTTGTTTGTTTCTGTATGTTTGCCCTGCGATGGAGTAGTGACCTGTCCAGAGTGTACCCCGCCTTGTGTACCAGGTCAGCTGGGATTGGCTCCACCCCCTCTGGACAATCAGTGCATGTTAACAGTCCGATTTTAGTCGGACTAAGACAATAATTCGGTTTTCTTAATGTCATGTAAACAAGTTAGTCAGACTGAAATCAAGCTAGTCTTAGTCGGACTAACATACCTGGATAATACGATTCATAGTCCGATTACTCCTGCACGTATCCACTTGATCAGTCTGGAGACTGGTGTTCTGCACATGCACCAAAATCTCCTCCCTGGTCTTTGACCCGGAAGTAGAAGGAGACAAAGTATAGATTGCACGGCGGCGGTGTATTTTCGGACAACGCAGCGACCACAAGAGCCATGCTCCATCTAATTTGTATCACGATTAACATGTACAGCTGGTACGAAACATACAGAACCACAACACGATCCATCTCGCTGTTCACTGTTCACGTACACGGCCAATAAATTGGTTTTTCGAGGACAGTCTTAGTCGGACTGAGGCCTTGGCTCGATTAAACTGTGCATGTAAACGTACGGAATTAATCAATTATTGTTCTCAACCCCCCCAAAAAATCTCATCAACAGTTGCTGTCCCTTTGTCTTAAACACATGAAGCAAACATAGATCACTTTTTGGCGTAAAATACGCAATCATCATGTTAAAACTGATTACATAGTATAGTAGTAATAGAAAAACCATCCATGTTCGTATTGATTCCCTATAAGCATGGCTTTCATTATGTTATTATCTTTGCCGCTGGGATGTTGGCTCTCATGGGAAAATGACACGTTGATTTACAGCACAGAGGAACCGCATTGTTCCGTATACAAAACAATGCAGAGAATAGCTTTCACCCATGTTTTTCCAACAACACCAGCTCTGAGTATCTGTGTCCTCACACATACAGTATATATAGACTGTTTCTAAGTGCATAGATATTAACAATGTAATTCTCTATTCCCTAACTGAGTGTATAACACTTCATGACTGTAACACAGTAACACTGTAACACAGGAAGACAATCAAATACATCACATACAGCTGAGCATTAATATTGTCTAATTAATGTCCATTAAAGTGTAATTGTTCAACTCTGTTTTAATTAAGCAAAATGGAATCTCTGTTCCACATCGCATGTGAGGCGTAACTACAAAGGAGATGGATGAAACCTTCAGGCTATGACGGAACTACACTCACTCTATTGCTCTTGGTCGCCTATATGCTCTATAGTTGCCTGCAGTAAAAAAAAAAGAAGAAAAAAAAAAAGGAGCAGACCTGTGTTTACATTTTTTATTACACGTGTCAAGTCTAGATGAGGGAAAAGTTGTTAAAGGGGAATGGAACAGTGTTTCCATTATGTTTTTCATGTGCCCCAAGACACTTTATTTTCTATTAGTGAACATGAACTACTGTTACCAGTGGAGAGACTCAGGAAGGCACAGGTTCCCTGACACATTCCAACTGGAAATTGAATCAAATAAGCTGCCAGGAACCGTGTTATTTGTGAGTCTGGGTTTGAATTTTGTGAACCATGGGTCCCACTCTTCAATTCTTCACTAATATCTTCATACTGGGGTTATTTGTATAAGTTTGCCTCAGTTGAATCCTGTAACTCCTACTTTAATGACCTCCTCTTGGATGCTTCCATTTTCAATTTGGTATGTGTTTTTGATTTTTTTTCATTCCTTTTACAGTCACGTATTTGACAAATGCTCAGCGGGGTTCCTGCTAACTCAAGCTCTTTGGAGTGGCTTTAAGGTTATTTTACAGATAAAGAGGTAATCAAGCAGCTCTCCACAGGTTTCTCAAACTTTTATTAGAACCTGCATGAGTGCACATACTGGAGTTTATGTAAGACTCATCTGAAAGTCACATAATGACTCCCTTGAAGAAAAAAAGAGAAAAAAGACAGCTGTGAGTTCTGGTGATGTTTGGGGATTTAGGCACAAATCCCAGGATGCATGCTGTCGCCGCCGATGCAAACCACTGAGGTGTATAAGAGTTCACTCTAACTCTAATCTTATATTCAAAAACTTAGTTTTACAACGTAAGAGGGGAAACTACCACTGTATAAAAAGGGAAGCTGCAAATCAAGCTATAGAAGTTGGGAAAACTGGGATGGATGACATGACTTTAACAAACCGTTTGTTAAAGTTTCTGTAGCATTACTTTGAAAATGTGTATCTGTGTATATGTATGTATATTTCCCAAATCTTTGGCCAGGTCTTCTAATGTTGTAGGAATAATCAGGAAATCGTTGCACCTTTATGTGTAAAGATATGTCATTTTGATAAGGAATAATGGTATAATAATTGTTGTGTTAAGTGTTGGGTTATAACCACCGCCCAAGTTTAACTTCCAGTGGTATGAAAAGCAAAAGTCCTCTGTGTAAATCTTCAAGTTACCTTAACCAGCGAAAAGCATCTTCACCAATCACTATCCATTTGCTTGAAGAGGTCAAGCGTGTGTTACTTTGTTCTCAGAATTATTGTCCGTCATAAACTCAATTTTCCCCTGCACTCAAGAAAAGGCTCAGCTGCCAAAACTCGAAATCAAAATCAAACGTGACAAACGATTAAAAACGTGGGCGACTGCAACTGCAGTCGTTAATTTCACTATGGATTTGTCTGCCCATCATTTTCCTGATTAATCTTTTGGAGTAACGGTTGCCAGAAAATCGAGATACATTTCATTCCTAATACCCAAGGTGAAAATATACTTCAGGGTGACAAAAGACTGAGACCTGGAGATGCTGGAGGTTTAGTTTATACTTGTGTTAGGAGGACACATGTGCAGGCTCGCCCTCCGACTGTCAGCCTACTTTATTTTACGTCTGTTTCTTTTCTGATTGGACTTAGAATAAATAATTGGTCAGTCACTGCTTTTAGTTTCCTGTCGTTAAAGGCTCTCTGTAATGTGGTTGTCTTTGTTGATGCGTGTGTTTGTTGTCAGGACACCCTTGGAAAACAGATTTGCAATCTCAGTGGGATTATCCTGGTAAAATAAAGGTTGATAATGATAAAATAAAAATATTTCTCGCTATGGGCAGAGCCAAATCCAGTAGCGCTCAATATTGGAGATTGTTCCTATTTTTTATTTTTTTTTCCTAGCGACTGCTAACCTGTTTGTTGAATATTGTAAAGAGTTATTTTAAAGGCAGAGCCAGGTGAATATGTACGAAATGGCATCTTATCTACCGCTCCATCTGGTCACATTTGAAAACAGTTTGAGCATCTTCATTTTTGAGTTAATTCATCTTGTTCTTGAATAAATGTTGTACAAAGGTTTAAGAAGCAGCTCATCGAAGATCTTGATATCACTTTTGTACAAAGTGCACACAATCACACCCTCCATGTATTAAACATGTCTTCAGTCAAAGTGGTATCAGAAATCCAAGGTTATTTCAAACGCTAATTGCTGCGTGGTATGCACTTTATTGTCAGGGGTGTTTATTATTGCCTCTGCCTTTTACATGAATGTATTGTACTTCGCTATAAGCCCTGGAGGTTTTTTGTTAACATTAATATTAATCAAGGAAATCTTTGTGAGTGACATTAGCAGACAGGGTGTTTACTAAAAAAAACAGCTTCACTATTCGTTACACGGGTATAAACGCTGTTGATGACGCTCCCGAACAGTATTTACAAGAACAACAGTCATGTCGGTGAATCAACATTGATTTTAAGTCAGTCAAGTCTTCAAATTCTAACATCACTCACAACCCCCCTGACATTAAATAACAATTATGACCGCAATGATTACAAAAGCAAACCCATGCATAAATTGCCTCGCACTGCGTGACAGCTCAGAGAGGAATCCTGTCGCCACTAAAACAGACGTAATGCATAATTATGCCAAGCAAACTGTTTAGTTTTACTTTTCAAACCCACTGCCTCTGATGGGATGATTTGCAGTTTGCTGTATTTGTCTTATTAAAAAAATAAAAAAAATAAATGTTGGTAAAATAAATGTGTGAATAAATGAAAAACACAGAAAAATGTCTGGCTGGATTTGCCTGAAGTGCCAAAAAAGAGACCAGTGATGATGTGGTAATAACAACAATATAAATGTATATTATAAATATATAATATTATGAATAACATTCCAATCCCCTCTTGAAGCTGCAGCACTTGCTTCCAGGCAGAAAGCCCCCAATGTTTCCTTCATTATACCATAAGAGAAGTCCTCGCCACAGGAGCACTCAGTTTAGCGAGACAAACAAAAAGCATGATGTAAATACTCTCAGCAGTGAAGGCGCTCCTCGTCTCCCCTCTCTCCCCCTTCTCTCCACAGCATTAGCATTTCAAACAGTCCTTGTTTTGCATCAGGGCTTCATGCTTGTGTGCATGCCATCGCCGCGTTGCAGGTGGTGGCCTGTCCAACCAGTGGAGTCGGCAGAAACAAAAAAGCAGCGCATGTGTTTGTGAGAAATGCCGATTTGTGGTAAGAACTAGTCCGAAGGGATGTGACCTCTTTATAAAGCTCAGAGTAAGTATGCGGGACAGCATTGTCTACAAATGCTCCCATCATGAATTTCTCAGTATTTGTGGTCCTCTGCTTTGATCGGCGGAGGGAGTCACAAGCCCCTGACTGGATTCACATTCTGCCTCATGAAAATCCACAAAATCTCTTTTTAAGTGTCTGCCAGCAGGCCCATCCAAACTTCGATTGAGTGAATCAAAATGTGCCCTGCATATCAAGCACTGGTACAATGATACAGACTTCAGTGTGTATATATGATGTTTGAACTGGAACAACGTATACAGTACTGCACCATTTTTTTTTATCTTGAGTTAATTGCTAATAGCTTGCCCACTCCATTGGATTAACCTCAACGGAAAGTGTGTTCAAGTCAAATGGAATGAACATAACGAGTTACAGCAGAGTGAAACGTAGTCAGCAGATAATTAAATCTATATTGTTCTTTACTCTATCTGATGGTGCATTCACTGCCGTCAGAGTCCGCTGGTAAAGCGACTGCTGCAGGCCATGGTGGGCTTCGGTTAATGGTGGAGTTTCAGTCTTGCTACCGCGCCACCTATAAGACAACAACATATACGGCATTTAATAATTCAGTTTGACACATTCAAAAACATTATCTGGTTTAATTTTAGTCCATCATTTAACCTAGCCCTCTAACATTTATCACAAGTGTTTTCTTCAAATCATATCTCCGATATAATGGAACATGGACAAAATATTGTTGGCACTGTGGAAGATAAATGCAATTCCCATGAGCAGTAGTGAAATAAAAAACTGCTGTAGTTCCAAGCAGAAACACCACAGCGCCGCCATATCTGATTCATCACATCAACTGTGAATTGAAAATGTTACTGCAAATAAACACCAGCATTTCATGTGACAGCATTTAAAGCCACAGTGATTGCTCTTTCTTGTCAAAATGCACTCTGAGAACCCCCTACACATTGCATGCACATTAAAATGAACCTGTTTATCAGCAGATACTTTAAAATAAACTGAGTCACTTTGTAAAGAAAACAAGGGACGCCTGAAGAAGCTGGATTTTTTTCCATTTCAAAATAGTGTGCAGGCACTTCAACTTCAGCTGAATATTATTCATATTTATTTATATATTATTTTAGTTTTACCAAGACTGAAAAGACCCAAGTGAAAGTACATGGAATAAACTCCTTAAATGTAGATTAGCTTTTAAACATACAATGGTAATACAAATATATGTAGTCTGTTGGAGCTTTTTATTAGTTTTGGTTCTTAGTGGTAATTTCGGGGGTTAATAGAATGGTTTTTATTTAGTTTACATTATAGTCATGTTTTTGATCATATTGCTTGGCTGAAAACATTCAGTTTGTGTTTAATGTTATGTTTCGGGTCTGATACATTAATAAAACCGTAATAACCCAGCATGGAGTTCACCACCTTTCTGTTGACAAACAGCCACTATATAGTCAAGCATTCAACATTGATTTTGATCCAGTTTATCCAAAGTTATCTCGTATTTATAACAATGCAACTTGATTTCTACATATGTTGGTGCACATGTAACGCTGTTTTTTTTTTTTTTTTGTAGCATTATGACAAAAATTAATTGTATTTATGTTTATTTCGGTCATGACATTTAGATCACTCATCACAGAGTCCAACCTAAGCTAAATGAAGTGAAGATTTACCATCATTATCATTAGCTTACAGTACCCAGTTTCATCTGCTATGTGCTCGCACTTGCATCATTTCAGTGGAAAAACTCACAAAGGCTTTTATATCAGGGTGAACTGAAGAGACAGCTGGTTTAAAATGACTAAGAATTTTCATGTGGAATCGCTGCTTGTGTTATCATGAACTGTTTTGGTTCAAGAACAGACAGCTTGACAGGCATAGCAGCAGTGAAAAATAATCAAAAAAGAAGGCTCAAATGTATTCTCTCCTAGTTTATGCTTCTCTTCAATCGTATAATCTGATCGGCCACATGACTTCTGGGTAACCAGTGATCACTGGCTACACACAGTGTGTTTCACTCAGACAATCATACATAAAACAGTTCAAAGGGAGAAAAAGCAACTTTTAAGAAAGTGCATGTGGTGTTTCCTTTGGTCGTCAGATTTAATTACATGGGTTTTAGTTTTCAGCATTGGTTCCTACAGCTTATTTCATGTTTGTCCTCTTGGCCCCGTCATTCCCCAGATTACAGAATTAGGGTTTCTGAGCCCACTCTTTCTGGTTGAGAGCAAGACGGTTGATGTGGCCAATGGGAGCAGCGATTACGGGCGATTGTGGAGCATCATAGGAAAGCTTATAGTCAAATAAAGCTTTGTGAAGAGGTTCACCACAAGACTGCATTTATCCATTCATCTTCTACTGCTTTATCCTCCACATGGGGGTCACAGGGGGGTGCTGGTACCAATCCCAGCTGATACAGGGTGAAAAACGGGGCTACTCCCATTTCTATATTTATCATGGCACTAAAGTACAGCCGTGCTGTGTTTTTTGTACAGTGCTCATGCCACTGTGACTCGGGCTAATGCAGGATTTCTCACCTTTGTGGTCTTCACTTTGTTCCCGGAGATGCATGACCAGCCAGTGAGGTCAGGGAGAACTCGACACTCCTCCCCCTCCAGACATGGCTCCATTTTACACCACCACTTTTGACGCACAATGGATGCTGCAGTAAAATACATCTCAGTTGAAGGTCACTTTTACATGAAAAGACTTCAAAATATGAATGGTTTGGGGGGGTGTGGGGGGGCATCTCAGATGAGATGTCACACTCTCTGAGCGGACTCGGGAGGAACCCGAATCTACTTGGACAAACAATATATTCATGTCATGTCAGTATGTTTTTGTTTAAGTGAGGCAGAAGAGGCTGATATTACCATCAACACAAGAGGGCAGAGCCCTTGTTGTCCCCGCCACCTGTCCTGGGAAGCAGGAGCACTTGACCGTTTGAGAGCGTTCCTCTATCTTGTTCCTATTGCAGCAACGGTGAGCGGCGACCACTTCACAAGTCCCCGTCCTCTCCTGTGATGACCCTGAGGAAGAACATGTGGAGCAAAAGGTGACAATTTTTCATGTCACTTTGGCGTGAAAGTAGAGGTGGACTGGAGGACTGCCGCCTTTAGAGATGGCAGCACTGTAGGAAAAATTGCAAATTGATTTTCTGCCACTATTCAGTGATAAAAATACACACTAATCTTTGTGTCACCCTGATGACCAAATAGGCAAAGCACTAGTCTGTGTGCTAGTCTCGCTTCCTTTGGATTCTCATGAAGCTACAGCACCACCAAGTGGATAAGAAAGGCTTAGCATTTATGTCACACATGAGACAAGCAGTATGTTCATTTATTTAGCACCTGAATGCAGGCCTGAAAGGTTAATTTATAATTACAGTGACGGTTTAAGATCAGGACACAATCAAAGCAAAAAATAATGAAATGTAATTTAAAATGAATATGTTATTTAAAAGCAGGCATCATATTGAGGTGATTTGTGCGAGGCTACTGCTGTGGAAATAGCAAAATTCTGTCACGAAGCGTCAAGTCTGTTAGTGTTTTGTTTTTTTGTTTAGGTTAAGTCACGTTAAGTTCATGTCACTTTTGGTGTGGGTTTGATTTTCACTTCCCCTTTTATTCTGGTAAATGTCATGTCTTCCTGTCGTGTAGTTTCCTCAGTTGTTTTGACACATCTCTCCTAATTCCCTCATGCACTTCACCTGGTGATCCTTTAGTAATCACTCGCACCTGCCCTTGATTCCCTCTCCCCTACATAGTGTCCCCAGTTCTCTTTAGTTCATTTGCCAGTGCGTCGTTTATGAGAACACGTCTGAGCCCAAGCCTGTTTCGCCTTTTGTAAGTGCAAGAGCCAAGTCTAGTCAAGTTTAGTTCCTCCTTATGTAAAGAAGTAATTTAAATGTTGTCAAGTATAGTCTAGTTTAGTTCCTCCTTCTGTAAAGAAGTGATTTTGTTTCCTGCCTTCTCCAGAGGAGAATAAACACTCTTGAATCATTCGTCGTGTCTCCTGTCTCGTGCATTTGGGGCAAGCAGTGTATTCACCTCTCCTAACAAATTAATTGATTCTGTTTCCATTTTGTGCTTTTATTAACGCACTATACAAGAGAAAATAAACTCAACTACATTAAGCGAGTGATAGTTGTGTGTATATACAATCAAGAGCCAAGGAATTAGGCTGTTCCAAGTTCACGGCCTATGAGCTGATTTCGTTTAAATATCTGTTTAAGGATAAACAAGCAAAAGCTTTCCAATATTTTATTTTGAAAGGTTTTGAGAAAGGTCCAAAATAATTATATCACCTCTGTGATTTATCTTGGTACTAATGGAAGAAGCTTTTACCTAAACCATCCAAAAGTAGCTAAAATGCTGCTGATGCTCTGATGGATCATGATTCACTATCTTATAATAAATTGATGCTAATTAAGATTGCACCATTACATGAGAGCATTTTGAAATAAGGTACGTTGACTTTGATGATCATTTATTGCACTTTTACTTGTAAATGGAACACAAATTTGAATTGGAAGCATTTTTCCTTGTAATTTAATATGTATTTGGTTTTGTTGTATCGGTACTTTGAGGATATTACCTCTCCCATCACTGCTGTAATCACACTAAAGTGTCATCCCTTTCTCCCACATGACACTGCAGAGATTAAATGCTCGTGCAAACTATTATGTAGGAAGAATTAACAGTTTCGAGCATCTCAGCAAACACAAGGCTTTGGTTTTCCTCCATGTCTGTAAATACATGAGTCTCGAGGTCTCGATGCTTTAACTCTGTAGCAGGCGACCATGCTGGTGACCAGGAGCCTTAATGAGTCCCTCAGGATGTGTGATTGGTCTGGTTGGGTCTGACACTGTACCTGTCTGTCCTCCGGAGCTTTGGTTGCCAGTAGACACTGGCTGGAAGCAGAGGCTTGCAATCCAGAGAAGCAGGAGACCCAAGTGTAAAGGCCGAGTCGCTTTATTCAGCGTCATCTTGCCTGAACAGAAAAAAAATATATAGTGTTATTAAGCCACTATTTCTCAATAAGACTTGCATCTTCAGATATGCGTCTGATGTCTCCTGACTCCTAGTATGTGGTTCATGGGATCACTGCATCTATTTGCTCCATTATGCTCCTCACATCCACTATAAGCTGAGCCAAATCAAATCAAAGAAATGCCAACAAAAGCTCGATCAGAGGCACATTTGGAGGCAGATGAGAGTGGGTCCTTGCACTCACTTCGCACTCATATTATCCCTGCAGCTGTAAACATCTCTCTCTCTCTGCATTCAAAACCAAACTCTCCCTGTGATACAAGTCATATTCTGCATGATTCAGAAAGCACATCTATATTAAATAAACACTGTGGGCGCTGGCGAAGGATTAAGCAACTACGTTCTGATATATATTTTTTTCATTAGCAATGAATTTGTTAAAATAATAAGAAATTAATATATATACATATAGCCTACATATAGCCTATATACATACATATATATATACTGTATATATATATATATACAGTATATACACACATATATAGGGTAATAAATTAGAAATGTTTGGATGTTTGTGATTGATTTACTTTTAGTCAGTCATAAAATAATTAATTCTTCATTATTAAATACATTATCAACATAATTTAAAAAAAAGAAAATGTGCCAAACACTGGGATTGTTCATCCTCAATGAAAGTGAGTGTGTCACATTTAATAAGAGAATAAACACAATAACATGGAAATGAAGGTTGTTGAAATTAGACTTTTCACAATAGCTGAAATAAATGTTTAAATAAATAACTACAGTGCATTGTCATATTAAATGCTTACCTTTAATGTGGTTATTATTGAGACACATGAAAAGCAGCAGCTGAAGCCTCCATCTGTGTCTCTGTTTACGTCATCCTGATCATTTCAGGAGAGGAGACAGAAAAGTTTATCCGCTGATGAGACGCACAATTTCCCCCCCAGTTTTCCGCCTCAACTTAAACACAAGCGATGGAATACATTACACATACTTCAAAAGTAAAATAATAAATAAATAAGTAAAATAAAGAAAGAAAGAATAATCGCGAAGGCGCGCGCCTCTGCTCCTCTTCCTGGAGTCTCCTCACACGCAGAGTGTTGATGGTGATGGAGGGATGCGTTCGCTGTGTGGTGGGATCACTCCGAGGAGCAAAGCTCAGTGTCAGCTTCAAAATTAAAACGTAATCAAGACAGCAACCATCTGGACTCCCGGGACAATGTGCGGCCACTTTCATTAGCGCCATAAGAAGCTTAAAGTGACGAGGAGGAGTGACATGGACAGAAAGGATCAGCTGCGTCCAGAAAAAGGCACAATGCTTTATTTATTTGTTTATTTATTATAGATTTGTTGTTTAAACGTAGCTCCACATGTGGATTGCAGAGATGTTGAAACAGGCCTGCAGCTACAGTTTACCCACAGCTGACACAGGACTGTCAAATATAAACAATGAGGATTTAAACTAAGTGTTTATTTCAATAAATAAAACACATGTGTTACTAGTCATCTAGTCAAGGAATGATATACAAATGTTTAAAGTAATTGCAATTCACACACACACACATATATATATATATACACATATGTATATATATATATATATATATATATATATATTATTGAAAATGTGAATTGAAAACAAAATAATCATAAATGATGAGCTCCTCCTTGAGGTTCATCAAAATAAATCACTGTAGGCTGGCAAGAAAAACAGCAATCTTTAAGTCATTCACATGGAATAATGCCACTTTTCCGAATTCATGATTATCCCAATCATGAGCATTTACCATGATCAACTTATTGTGAGCGCTTTTGTTCACAGTACACAATACAATCATATATCCGACCCCTTTTTTTTGTAAACCTAATGACAGACTTTCTGCTGAATGTGTTGCAGGAGTAGTTCAGTTCCTTCAGCATGAGTGAAGCTGATCAGTTGCTGCCAAGTGAAGAAAACTCAAAAAGCCTGGCCCTCAATGATGATAATAAAACTTTATTATTAGAGCATAGCGCACATTATTACTCACGCAATTGACATACAGGTAAATAGCAACAATATTAGTCAGCATGGGTCAAATACATAAAGAAGTAAACAACATAATACGAAAAAAAAACAACAAAGTTAACTGATTTCTCATTCGTACAAGAAAACAATCCTATTTGACAAGTGAGCGTGTACTCATTTACATAATCACTGCCATCAAAAATATTCTGCTGCAACACCACAATGACTGACGCGTTTTCAGATTCAGTCCATCTGATATCAGTGCTCTACGTGAGGTCACGGAGGTTCAGGCGGAGAAATTGAGTTTGAAGAGAACCGTTTGGGGCGTGGTGACGTCTGCCACAGCCAGTTCCTGTCCGTCTGACAACCCCAGCTCTGAATCGGAGGGAAAAGAAAGACCACAGTGACGGAGGAATATCTGCAGATCAAAGCTTACAGTGGACAGACTGGAGGACTTGCTTTTATTATTACCTTTTAGAGTCTTGCAGAGGTTAGGCCTGGTTCGTTCCTCGATAGATTTAACAGACTGGGAAAAAAAAATCAGCAATTGTAGCTCAATCAAACTTTTTTTAATTAAGTGACTAAATTCCATGTAACTATCAAAAATATAAACATCACCTGCAAATATAGCGTCTTATTCTTCCCTTCCAGTGTTGTAGTGATAGCGGGGGATTTCATTTGCCTGGAAAACACAAAATAAATAGTCTTTAGCTGCTTGTTATTTCTCCTGCGGCATTGAAAAACAGTTTTGCCGAACACTCACAGTGAAGCGTTCTCTGTCAGGTACTCTAAAACTTCCTGTAACTTGGCAGAAGGAGGGAACTGAAGGTCCTGAGGCACCAGGCTGCATGCTGAACAATTCTCCTGTAAATCATAAAGTACAAAAAGAAATCAATTTATTATCCACACGGAGACTAGAAGTGTTACTTTCCCCAGTTAGCGCAACAACAAACCTTTCGCTCTGCTTCAAAAGTGTAGGTGTATAGTCCGTCCACATCGTTAAAGACCATGTAATTATTTAAAGGAATATATGCGCTGAAAGACAACATCTTGGGTTAGTAACATTTTTATGGGTAAACGCGATCAACGTGTTTTGAAATGAGATGTTCCCGTGCCCAACCTTGTAGCGATTTTAAAAACTTCAGTGGCGCACGCAGCTGTGGAGAACAAAAGTAAGTCAAATTAACTGAATCATGTCATTTCTCAAGTGGCTAAATACGTCATCTGATGGACTGTGCACCATAATCAGTGTAAGAACTGAGAATGTGATCAGCATAACAATAACTACAGGTGACTTAGTCACGATTTTCCATGATAGGGATATGAAAAGAGCACAGCAAAAGAGAAAATAAATGTAATAAAGACACACTTGTGGAAGAGGTTGACTTTATTAGCTAATAACTGTTTTTCCTTAAAAAACGTGTTTATTTGTTTTTAAATTACATGTGTCTCCTCCTGACCCCCAGGGCTTTCCAAACCATCAATATGAAGTCATATAAATGTCAACATTTCAAACAGCTAATGTCTCAAAGAAAAGAAAAAGTGTTTCATACCAGCAATAACAGCATTCGTTGATGCCACAGCGGGAATGATCCTCTTCACTACACCTGTGGCAGAAGAAACAGTCACTTTTTCTTTTCTTTTTTAAAAATCACACTTGTAGATATTTGTGAACCAAGTGTGTCAATGTCACCTTTAACAATAAATAAATCACTGTACCACTGAATTAATCACTCTTTTATATTCCCCATGTTCACCTTGAGTGAGTCTGTATGTCACTCCTGTAATGTTAAACTCTGCAGCTCTTTCTTGGGCTCTTTCAAACACCCACTGTATGTGTTCTGGATTGTCTCCGTCCAAGCCGCTATCTAGAGGAGGAGCAGAGTGAGGTTGTAAGCCTGTGTTGAAATAATGTAGATAGGTATATATGAAAGAATAACATGTCAGCTTACCTCCAAATGGATTTTCTTTTGGCCACTGCAAGATTCTGGCATATTCGATGCAATGCTCTGGTAGCCTTGGCATTGACGCAATGGTGCACATGGGGAAATTAATCTGCGGGATGTAAAAAAAAAAATAAAAATAAACATTTAAGGTGATGCATAAAGGTAAAGATGTAGCACTAAACCTGTTTGAAGGAAAATGAATACATCAAAATCATGTTTTCATTTTACGTCTTTCATTTTTTTCCGTCTGTTTGGGTGAGATATTTGGTGAACTGCTGTGCCTTAACTGCACATCCTTTCCAAGAAACACATTTGGGTTCCACAGACTGTCTTTTTTTTGCCCTGTTTGTCAGTTACCCATTTCCATCAGTTTTTCTGTATTTATACTTGGGTTGGGCATGAATATTTTATAATTACAAAAAGTCAATCAGTAAATGTGACTATTTCTGAGTACATTAAAAAGTTACATTACTAAGAGATGACTAATGATTCTTCCATTTTTTTTCTCTTTAAGGCTAAGTCTGTGTTTACAGGATGTATGAAGCCATTGTAGGTTTACATTTTTATTTACTTTTAGACCTGTGATGTTGCGCTGTCAAATCAGACAACTCAAAGCAGCACTCCCAAAATAACACACATGAATGTCCCCACAACAGCAGTGATTCACAGCTCTGTTACCAGGTTGTGTTTGTGCATGTGTGCCCTCACATGGGGAGCAGATAGAGAGGAGAGAAAGGACAGAGAGAGACTGATACAAACACACACAAAAGCACTCTCAGCAGTGTTGTGTGAGAACCTGTGTGTGTGCATGTGGGTTTGGGGGTGTGGGTGACTGCAAATAATCGTCAGGGACTGTCAGTTAGCATTTTTGCAGGGCATGCCCATCCCTAATTTATACAAGTCTAAAAAACCAACCTGTGGCGGGTACAACTCCAGGGTACAGTCGATGCATGCAGTCATGCCCGGCAGAATGACACGCGCGTTTCCTTTAAAGCCCTCAGTCCCTCCATCGATGAGGGGAATGATGGAGCTGGGATCCGGGACTCCGTCTTCATAACTCAGTAGGGATATCTTCGAAAATGCAGCATAACTCAATCAGATTATGCTCACACACTTGTAAATGTATAAAAGATAATTAATCTGTTTTCTCATCCCTACCAGCATCCCGTTCATCCAGCGTCTGGCAATAATGGAGTCCAGTCCGCAGACGATGATGTGGAACTCTGCAAAGACAAGATGAGTGTTTCAAATATCTGATATTGAACTCTACTAATGCATGGATCTTATAATAAAAAAAACAACAGACTTACGCCTGTAGAAGGACTCATCAAAGTCTTGGATCTTTTTAAAGTGACTGCATGTTATTATTAAGGAATTAAAATGATGATCAAGCTGTTTTATTTAACTTTCACTCAACTCAAGTATCATTGAAGTCAGCTTCAAAAAAAGACACTTGCTGCAAAGGATACGGGACGACTTCACAGCCAGGAATCCGACTGTTTACAAATTCAGCTGCCACGTCGGCCTTTGGTCGTCCAACATCTTTGGGCCTAAATCAACGTGTGAAGTATAAAGACATTGGTTTGCTCATACAGTAATGCAACAACAATTTGGAGTTTACTTTTAATAGAATAACTTCACCACAAGTTGATCACAGACACAACAGCATGGGTAGAGATGGTTACTAAATAAATTTCAGGAAATTATGCTTTTCGATGAGCATTATGGAAATGATTTAGGTTAATAGTAACATGAAGAAAATAGTTCCACTGCAAGATGAATTTGTCTTTTATTACACTACTGTGTGACGACCCCACCTTATCATTAGGAGTGCTCACTTGCTGGCCTTTTCTCTCCCTTTCAGGCTTAAGGAGGCGGGGTCATCATTAAGGTGATGAGCTACACCTACACCACTACACCACATGGTTTAAAAACCTTCTTTCCTCCATTCATCTGGTTCTCACACACCATCAGTGTGGGCCACTGCATAGCTGTCTGTTTTGGTTTTGTTTTATGTATCCATACACACATGCATACACCTACTGACACTGATGCTTATTTCCTCATTTTTGTTGCAGCCAAAAAGCCAGGCTGTAGCAATTGTGAGGAGAGGAATTGAGGCATGTAACCTACCTGAAAAGAAACTGTCTGTTGAGGTTGGACACATCAATCGTATCCATATCAACCACATGAATTAGGCGAAATCCAGACAGAGCCTAGAACACAAGGCAATGTGAGAATTTAAATAAGCCATTGTATTTTCTCAAGACAAACGTATATAATATGAAATGAAGATTAAAGCTATTTCCTACCAGATCTTTGAGGAGTTCACATCCGAGTCCTCCTGCACCAATGACCAGAATCTTACAGGTCTCCAACAAAAACTGTAAAGACTGGTATGAAAAAAGCATTGAAATGTTCAAGAACTAGTAAATAATGAACATAATCCTGGCAGGGTGAAATCAAAGCTTTAGTATTATGTTTCAATCCACTTTCAGTGTCACCTCAGTGCCTGGCTCAAAGTCAGGATGGGTAAAGGGGCCAGATCTCTCCAAAAACTTCCTCACATGATTCCACCGGCCATCCCATTCGCAACCAGTGTCCATGTGTCCACCATCTACAGCCATTCTGGACACACAATACACCAAGATACACTGAACCTGTATTATTATAATTTATGAGAAAATGTCTCAGTGTAATGGTGCAATTTATTCATTTCCAAAGTAGTAAAATACATTAATTTACATTCATTTTTAGACATAGAGGATCTAACTACAAAAGTATTTTTTTTATTGTTTTCACTTTCACTTCAGACTTGTGTTGTGTTGCAATGTACTGACAGATGTAACTAAATGCTGTTCGTTAGGCTGTTCTTGTCAAGAAGAGGACTGATTACATCCAATTCAAAACATTCATACTCATGGCTTATACACTTCAAATTAGTGGTATATGGTTTAGCATTTCAAATGTGCTATTCCACTGATAATTTAGCTGTCTCACCACTACTTTTTAAACACATTATAAAATAATGTGACTGATTGTGATGTTTTTTTATCAGTTTAAACACGGATTAACACCCTGCACTGGTTTAATCTGTGTTAATAATTTGGTACACATCTATATTGTGCTGCTAATGACTGGTGCAGTGCAGGATATGTGTATGTTTGACACTGTTACTTGATTAGTTGTGTTTATTACTGAACAAAACAAAGAGCTAAATGGTTTATTTCAGGTTATCCTCGACTCTCCTGGCCCAGCAGTCGCTGTCCACTGTGCAACCTGCTACCAGTCAGACACCTTTATTTAGCATTCGTCACTAACTTCTCGGTCAGGTCCTCTATTCGCCTTCTTTTCTTCTCCCTGGAAGAATAAAGGAAAGCTGTGTTCATACACGGCGTGTTGAGGATACACTACGAAGATTTCGGTGTAGTAAAATTATATTTTTTGTCCATTGAGACTTACGGCTCCTCGGCATCCGCCATACTTTCACGGTCCCATGTCCTCGATTCTGACTGCTGTGTTCGCGAGAGTCAGGGCTGCGCACGGCGCTACAGCCAGACGCACTACTTCCGCTGTAGGAAACACATTTTGTTGTTTCACATAATCATATGAAGATGTTTTGTAGTTTAGTTTATTGATTTTGTTTTATTTTTTTGATTGTACCTATACGGATAAATAACTATAATATTATATCATTAAAATAATACGGTACGGAAGAGGATTAGGGACACATGAATGGCAAAAACATTTTTTTTAATAAACAACAGCCTGACTTCGAGATTAAAGTCAGAATTTTGAGATTAAAGTCAGAATCCTGCTTTTTTTCCCCCTCGTTATTGTTTCTTAAAAAAGAAAAAAACTAAAATGATTATTATTCTATTCCGATTTTTGCATTTTTCAGTTTCTTAAATTTGAATATGTTCCATGGGTACCCCTTGCTCTAGACAATTTAGTAAAATAACTTTTTTTTGGTTGTAAATTATAAGATATTATAGTCATACAACAACAACAATACTACTCCTAATAATAATAATAATAATAACAACAATAATAATAATGACAATAACCTATTTCATTATTCGTATCCTGCGCATTTAAGGACGCAAGACTCCGCTCCAAGCACTTCATTGAGATAACTAATCTCGCGAGATCTTCAGCACTTGCGTTTGACTCCGCGCCGTCTTGCTGGGAGCACACAGACGAGATCAGCTGATCTGTCAATATTACGCAGCAAGTGTGGGTATGTTTGTATTTGTGTCACCATAATCTACACGTTGAAGCCATGGCTGCCAAGATGGAGCTCGCGCCCCTCAGACCGTGGGACGATTTCTACCCCGGAACGGACCGTTTCGCCAAGCCAGAGTTCGGAGATTTAGCCAAGTGGAACAACAGAGTGATTAGTAACCTAATGTACTACCAGACAAATTATTTCGCAGCGGCTGTGGTGGTTTTCGTCATCGTTGGGTGAGTTCTGGCATTAGCATGCTAACGCAGCCAGGCTAGCATGGGTGTATCTGTGTTTAATTAGCCTGCATACCGTTTACCCACACCCATCATAGACACCACAGGCTATTTCTGTAAGCATTGTCCTGCCAACGTTCAGTTCACTGTGACTCTGCCCTTTTTCATTGGCCTTTTAACATTTCCTTTCTAAAAAAAAAAAAAAAATCACTAGCTAACAGTCATATGAGTGTTGATACACTATTTATTTCTTCTTTCCCATGTTGAAAACAATGTTACATGCTAGAAGAGTTGGTCTCTGAGGTTTTAGGCCCCAACATTTAGTAGAGGTTTTACATTTGCAAGAATGTAGCACAACATCAAAGAAGACCAGTTTGAATAATTGAAAATAAAATCATGAACTTTAATCACCATTTTGTCCATAACTAAGTGTCACCATATTTTATTAAATCGTTTGTCATTTGGATCTTTCTTCTTCAGAGCGAAGATTACACATACAGGGCTGTTTATTGTCATAAAAAGGAGAAAACAAATATTTTACAAATCTCTCTAAACTCGATGTTATTGTTGATTATTGGCTAATAACAAACTGAATTCAGACAGACAGACAGACAGACAGACGACTTTATTAATCCCTTTGGGAGGTTCCCTCGGGGAAATTAACATTCACCTTTTATACTCAAATTTGAGACGTCTCACTAGGCTTCTCCGAGAAGTCAGTACTACTAAAACTTATTTTTCAGTTCACGAATGCAAGTAAGTAACTATAATTGGTGTAATAATGATATATATATATATACATATATATATATATATATATATATATATATATATATATATATATATATATATATATATATATATCATGAAGATATCATCATGAACATAATATTGTGCTTTACTATTTTTCTGCAGTTGTAGAACTTCTACATACTGGTGGTGTATTAACCATTACAGAAACATAAACATGATCATGATAATAACCAATGCTATTAATATAGGGCAGCTGTGGCTTTGGGTAGTGGTCTAATAAATGTGTTAAGCACTGTATGCTTTGAGTAATTTGTTTTTCTCTCTGGAGACACTGCTTTAAACTCGTCACATAACCCATAACCCCAGCAGCAGGTTATAAAGAAAATCTTCCACTGTATGTGAGCACTCATTACATAATTATTTATGCTACAGGTTCCTCAACCCGTTTGGCATGTTCCTGGGAGGAGCTGTGGTGACTCTGGTCTTCATGGGCTCAGTGTGGGCTGGAGAGAACAAAGCCATCGTCAAGAACTTCAAAAAGAAGAACCCCACCCTGTTTGTTGTTGGCGTTATGGTCACCAGCTACTTCCTGCTTTCGCTTTGTGGAGGTGTCATGGTATTCATCTTTGGAATCACCTTTCCTTTGTTGTGTAAGTATCTGTATGTTTTACTATTGTAGACTGTCAGAAATCGTTCTATTTTATATTCAGAAAATTTGTTTAAAATCCATTTCGGCCAATATGTTTCATGATTCAAGTTCTACTGACCAGGATTAATGGAATAGCGTATTTCGATATGATTATTGCTCATCAACTCAATTCTAAACAACAGTATAAAATGTATTAGTTTAATTAGAATAGCGCATGCCATATGTTTGTGCTTAATGGCATGTTTAAAAATGGCAAGAAATTATTTTACAAATAAAACTTTTCTCTATAAGTGGAGAAACAATATAATTATACATCAAAAAGCGAATGAGATATCATTTGGTGGAATTATAGATGTTTGCTGATTCCTTATAGGCAGCCAGTTCTGAAGAAATCCAAAACTCGGATGGAAAAATGCAATGTTATTGCCAAGTTACCAAGGTTTTTAACCACTTGAAAGCCCCTGAATTCTATATTCAGTTGTGACAAAGAAAATTGAGATCTATAAGAATGTTGTAATACACAACGTTTAGTAAAATAATAGATTTAATGGTGGATTTCAACTTGGTTTCCTCACAGCCTATTACAAACCTTTCTTGGCAACTGTTACATGACAGAAAGTGGTGGTGAGTCACACAGGGATGAATGAGTAGGTTTCTTTCTGTGGTAGTGAACAAGATTTTCCAAACACTGACTCATTGTAGGAACTGAACATAATGTACAGTATCGCTGTCCTGTGTTCATGACACAGACTGTACAGTAAAGTCTGTGCTCTAGTTAAGAGCAAAAGGTCTGGAGTTGGAGTCAAAGGTTCAGCAGCATGGTTTAGATAATTGGTAGTTTGATTCATTAGAGCAAATATAGCAGCTCCGACATGACGGCAGATTGACACGGGAGATTTATCACTTCCCTAGAGTCTTGACCACTGCTACTTGTGTTGTTGGGTTGCCATGTGTTGTTGATTTGGACAGAACTACATTTAAAGACTGATGTCATGCATGCAGTATCTGCCTGCCATGGGAATAAAAGATATGCCTATCCTCACACTTGCTTTCAAGTATCACATTTAGTTTAGCCAAATTTCCAAAGGGATATTGTGGACAACATTACCTATACTGTTTGAGACATTAAAATAAATGAATTGTGTTTTTCTTACATTAAAATACAAACTTTCTGTAACTATAGTAATCCTGATCCACGCCTCCCTGAGACTGCGCAACATGAAGAACAGACTGGAGAACAGGATGGAAGGTGCTGGGCTGAAAAAAACTCCTATGGGCATCATCATGGACCTTCTGGATCAACAGGAGGAGAAAATGAACAAGATTCAGGATTTCCTTGAAAGCAAAATGAAGGAGTAAAGGTCAAGCTTAGAGTTAAGAGAATTGAATGTCATACAGTATGGATTTAGGTTTTCTCAGCATTATCCCATTGATTAAGTTTGTATCCCCCCCCCCACACAGTACATGTCAAGTTACTGAAGTTTATACTTATTAGTACTTTATTTATACATTTGTTTGTATTAGTTTACACTAATCAATGATTAGACAGACAGGCACTTAAAACAAGATTATAATTAGATTTGCACACACCCATTGTGCACTGGATGGAGAGATGCACTGGGTACCAACGGTTAGTGAAGATTTGAGCATTCCTGTGTATTATAACGGCGATTGCCCTTGTTGACGACAAACTTTTGAGTGTTTAAAGCATTTCGACAAAAGAGCCGAATCCAATCAGATAACAGTTATATCCTTTAATTTTGCTACCTCAAAACATGCATGTAAAATTCTCTTTAACTGTTATCTGCTTAATCAACAGCAATAACTATCATCACGCTATTTCAGGAGCTGTATAAAATCTGATCTGAGATCAGTTTGCTTCTAGGCTGGAATATGATTATATTGCCTGACTAATAATTCTGGCATTTAAGGTTAAAGTGTCGTCAAAAATGTTGTGCACACAGTTCCTGACCATAGAGGCTGTCCTGAGTGTATCCCCTCTGACCACAGCTATGCAATATTGAAAAATGAATGGCAAGTGCAGCTTTATTGTTTGAATATTATGTCATGTTATTAACTTGTCTCTTGTTATCCCTTTTATTATCACAGTATAGCATGCAGTAATGAATACAAATGGCTGCAGATTAGAAACATAACATAACTCTGGCAATGAGGCAAATATATTGCTTAAATTAAGATTTTGTTTCTTCATTATCAGGAAATACTGGACTCAATACATCTCATACTGGTTTCCCATCAATTCCCCCTTCCTTTTAAAAACCAAATGAAACCTGTGTCATCTGTGATGTTATGTTATGTGTATAACACTGACACTCCGGATAGTAAAAGCAGTTGTTTCCCCATTGCTTTTCACTCCTTGACTGCAGTTTGTGCATGCTTACCTCACAAATGGTGGTCCAGATGGATTGTGTATGAAAGCTATAAGTATATTATATATATTTGTGTTTTTCATGTGACTTTTTCATTTTTTGAGAAGTGATGACGAAACCACAGACCTGGACATAAAACCCAGCTGTCCTATGTAAAACAAATAAAGATAATCCAATTTATATTACTGTCTTTTTTTTTTTTTCAACCAAGTCATTCTTGCTTTTATGGGGTTTTATTTCAGCTTGTAATAATAATTTACCCCCTCGGTTTGATTGTCTGAAAACCGTCACTTTGTCAGGATTTAGTTTGACGCTGCTGTTACAAAGTATTGTAGTTATGATTTAAAAGAAAGAAATGTATCCCCGGGCAAGGAGCAACGTTGTTTTTAATAGCAAAAGGTTAATTACATGAACTGAATCGCTCCATAGTAAATCATTCACATTTAAAATCAAACAAATCAAGTCAGTTACTTTGAGAGCATTTGAACATGAATTAAAAAAATAGGCTGTATCGGTAATGCACTCTTAATTCTGCATTCCTTTATTGTCATGAGTTCCTAAACACGTTATTTCATGAAACACTGCAACACAACATGGCCAGCCCACTTTTAAAGAAAATTTAACATGCTAGTAATTTACACAGTTCTTCTGAATAAGGCAACTAATATTAAATATGTTTAAAGTGAACATAAAATATGGTGAAAACATACAGTAAAAGCTATAACCTCAGAAGAGACTCGTTTCACTTGATTCCAGGACTTTGGGAAGCGGCACCTGCAAACAGGACACAAAATAAAATACAAATATCAGATGATACTGGGACACATTGTTGGCAGTTAAACGATAATATTGGACAAATAGATGCAGAGATGACTGACCAGTACCAACATGAGATACTCACAGCTTTGAGATAGGCGACGTTGCTCTTTTTGATCTCATCAAGAAGCTGATCACGTGGCGTGGCGTCAACCTTTGGTGGCAATCGTCTACGTGGGATGGGCTTCAAAGTCTTAATGACTTCGGTCAGGTTGGGTTTTTCGTCTGTCGTCTCTCTGCTGCCTGCATCCTTCACTCTGGGAGTCTTCTTCAGTTGGAAACTGGCCCTGTCTGGCCTCCTGTTGTCCCTTGGGTCCTGGTCCAGAAATGGGTCACGTTTCTTGGGTGTTCTCTTGAGCTGCACATTCTTCAAAGGACTTGCTGGTTCAGTGTTGGATTGTTTGGAAATGCTTTTCTGTTTGATCTGCTTCTGAGGCTGCTCCCTTTGCTGCTCCCTTTGCTGCACTTTTTGCTGCTCTTTCTGCTCTGTCTTGAGGTGTGTTTGAGGCACAGCACCGAGTGCTGACGAGGGCGGGACAAGCCCATGCTCCTGTAGGAGTTCTAGGGTAGGTAAGTACCCCAGCATCTCAAGTAAACCAGGAGGCAGGTTCAGACTGTTCTCATACATCTGCATCAGTTCCTTCTGCTCCTTCAGTTGCTGCTGCTTTTGCTCCTCCTTCCTCGATTGCCTCTGACGGTCGAGATTTCTAGTTAAAATGTTGGTGACCACCATCCTGGGTCCTGGCTGCTCAAAGTGGTAGCCCATCTTCAGGAGGGTGTTATTGGCCTTGAGCAAACGTGAGATCTCCATCTCTGCGTGGTGACCCAGCATGTGCCTCTGGTTGTGAAATCGCAGTTCTGTGAGAGTCTCGTTGAACTGGAGGCAGCGGATGATAGCTACGATGCCTTTACCCGTGACGAAGTTGGACTCGATGTTTAGAGTCGTGATGCTGCGATTCTCTCGCAACATGTTGGCCAGATTGAAAGAGATGTTTTCATCCACACCTGTGTTGGCTATACTGAACGTTTTTACGTATTTATTCTTCTTCAAGGCATTGACGTAGTCCAGGAGCATCTCTTTGGGAATGTTTTCTATGTTGTTGAGGTTTACCTCAGTAACAGACGGGTTGTTGTTGCGGATCTTGTCCAGTGTTGACTCCAAGTTTGTCTCGTTTCCTGAAGGCCTCGATGTCATTTTAATATTATTCAAGGCCAAGTTAGGAATTTTCAATTTGTTAATTTTCCTCTCGTCTTTCTGTGGGAGCTTATCATTGGTTTCATTTTCCTCTGGTGCTACTGGAGCATCTTTAGGAGGCAAAGTGTCTGTTTTTGTTTCTTTTTGCTCTTCAACTTGTGATGCACTGTGTTCAGAGGCTGAGCTCTCTTTATCATTTGCATCATTTGTATCCGTGTTTTTCTTTGTTAATGTTTCTGTATTGTGATCTTGAGGATCCACACCGTTTTCTGTATTGTCATCATGTTTCTCTGTATCGTCATGTTTCTCTGTATCGTCATGTTTCTCTGTATCGTCATGCTTCTCTGTATTGTCATGCTTCTCTGTATTCACTGGAAGCTTCACCTCTAAATTATCTTCCACAATCACCTGTTTATCATCTTCATTCCTCTCATCAACTTCTTCAATAATTTCCTCAATGATCTCCTCAATTATTTCCTCTCCATTGGCACCATCTACAACTTCTTCCTCAATTACTTCCTCTATCACTTCATACACAACCTCTGTGTTTTCTTCTTTTTCTTTCCTTTCAGCTTCCTCCAACAGAGTTTTCTAATCAACACAATGAATCACAACATCAAGATTAGAATCTTTTAGTAGAGGTTTTTTTAAAAATTCTAATTTTGATAGCCTACATTACAGTATAATAGAGGATTTGGGCCTCTCACCTCACTGGGCAGCAAAGTAGCAGGCACTCTCTCTTCCTCCAGCATGCGTTTGGACTCCTTCTCCCAGTAGAGGTAATCAACCAGGGATCTGTGGTCGAACGTCCCTGTCGGAGGCTTTTCTGTCTGGTCCTTCTGTCTCTGTCCAACTGGTACAGTCTCATCTGGAGCAATAATAACATCCATCTCACTCTGAAGCTCCTGAAGTTCCTCCGGTGAAAGCATAGCGAGGAGTTCATCTTCATCAATGTCTTCTTCATTGAGGTCATCATTGTCCCTACTGTTTGACATATTTGCGGTCTTCCAAGTTTCTTGGTTGTTCTTGTATCAAAAAGAATTAGTTCCTGTCTGTTCCGGTCTATGACTCAGGACTCAGGACAGAGCAAAATGGAGAGGCTCTGGCTTTGACTTCAGCTACAAACCCTCTGCGTCTGCCTCCCGTGGAGTCTAAAATTAAACCCTGTCAACTGCATGGAAGATATTTAAAGTACAAGCAGGGGAAAGACATGTTAACATTCTCTTTTCCGCACCCCTCCTCCCTGCTGGCCTGGTCGTCAGGATCTTAGGGGTTGACAGATGCATCAGGAAAGTGCGGGATTGACAGTAGCAGGTGGATCTTTTCTATGGGCCTGGTGGGAGGGGTGGACATTTAACTGCACACAGAGCTCTCCAAAAGACAGAAGACTGTGAGTGCACGATGACAACAAACACATGAGCCAGAAGGGATAGTTTTTCTTCGGGGAAACAGACTGTCACAGTTGGAGGGAAGATGCTAAGACATTGAGATCTGTAATTACATAGTTTGACCTTTTGCGAGAAGATAAGAGGATTTACATCGCTCTTAACGATTTACATTACTCTCACTATCTTACATTTCATTGGCATAGTACTGCATAGATTTGGAAAATGGTGGCAGTATGGCTCTGTCTAGCTGTAACAAATCTTCCAACCAGTAATTTTATCTCACTTATGTACTTGGGTGTGTGTGTATGTGTTATATGTCCAAGTGGGTGTAGAAAAGTGTAAGAAAGAAAAGTGTAGTATAATTTTCATCCAATTGGGCAAAACTGTGAATCTGGCTTTAGTCTATGGGTATGTAGATTCTAGAGAAAACAACAAATTGTGAATAACAGAAAACATCCAACTATATCTTTAAGGCAGGGGTCTCAAACTGGCCACGGAGTGTCTAGTTTGGTCAGTAGGGGACCAGTTAAGGTAAAGGTAAACTCTTTTGAGAAAATGATAATATTTACAATGATAATACATAGTTCACTATATTAAATCTGTTATGCTGCAAAATGAATAAACATACAGAAATAAATGATTATAACTTGATATTAGGTGGCGGCCCGAATGAAATTGATTGGGGGGGGGGCGGCAAATTTGAGACATGTGCTTTAAGGTTTAGTCACTTACTTAATAACAAAACCTGAGCTGGTTGTTTATCATCCACACAAGTCTCTTAAAGAAAGTGACGACGTTCATCTCTGTGTCACACAAGTGTTTATTCACATCCTTGTTCCTAGTGGAAAATATTTTATGACAACATCTAACAACATGTCTCTACGCACTGACTGCACAAATATGAGGGAAAAAGAGATAAGGAGACAGAAGGAGATAAGGAGATGTTTTTTTTTTTTTACGGCAGTGGTCTTCAGTTAATATAAAAAAGAAGTCATTATCAAAAGATCTATGTTCTCACCATGCATTTGAAAACACTACGGCACCAACATGGACAAATGCTCTATAAACAATATTGACATAATACATTCTGATTCAAAGATTAAAGAACGTCGGAAATGGAAATTCATGGAGTGCACAGTTGGCTCTAATGATGATCAAATCATTTGTGAACATTTCAAGCTTGCTTTTCAATTTGGATGTTACAGCATATTTATGAATATTATTTTTCTAACATTTCACTGAGAAAAAGTCGTGACAATCGTTTCAATTCTATACCCCACTGTTTCGTAGACGACAGTAGCCATGGAATTGGTTTTGGTAACAACACGTTTTTTTTCATCTTAAATACACAATCACATTTGTATCCAGTGCATTTATCTTTTTTTTTTTTCTTTTTTCTACACATTCTCATCCACCTGTACAATTCATCCGATCCAAGGCACATGGGAAAGTCATTCAAGAGTGTTATCACTGTGTTTCCGAGGTTACTTTAACATGAGGACAGCTGGCGTACACAAAGACTGCCACGGATAGAACATCTCCCATGGTGGAGTTATGGCTGCCAAGTTTGTGTTCACCCTGTGTTTTCAACTTCATCCCTTTCATGTGCTGCTGGCCCCACCCGGTTTCCTTTGTGCCAAAATTTGGTCCTTTTCAGCGGATGCTCATGTAGCTTCCATCCAGATGAAATCTATACGGGAAGTGACACAAGGACATGTCAAACCTACTGGATGCTGCGTCTGGCTGAGAACAATGAACACATGATTGAATCTTGTGAAAGAATGAGGAATGAAAATGCAATAAACCACAGTCCACAACATGGCAACCTTCCTACTTTTGAGCCACCCTCTAATTTGTAGCACCCTACAAGTTGTTTGGTGAACTTTGCCATCAATATCAAGATGCTTTTTTTGACTAAATATTGAAAGAACTACTGACTTTCTTGTTATGGGTTCATGTGCTGTGTCTTATTTTGTTAGGTTCCTGTTTGGCTGTGCAATTGTCTTTGGCTTTGTGTTTCAGGGGGTTGGCCGGTCGGCTGGGCGGAGTCTCTGAGTCGTACACCTGCAACCCATCATCTCGTCACCTGCTGCTTCATATACTCAGGATTTCCCTTCGCTCCTCACCAGTGTGTCTTGTCTGCACACATGGTACCAGACTTGCTCAGTGCTTTACTTAGATTTCTTTGAGACCAACCAAGTGTTTGTTCTTTTGTTACTTTTCCCGTCCACTAAGTGCTCGTGTGTCTTTTTCACTTTTTGGTTTCCTGACTCAGAGAGCTCTACTCTGCTATGCTCTTGTTGTTGGACTCTTGGATTTTGTAAATAAATCCTTTGCTACCTTTTTTCAGGAAGCAAGTTTTGACTTATTTGGGTTCAGTTACTTTTTATGAATGTCACATTTCTAGCACAAATCTCATACTTATACTTCCACCAAAGGTTATTTTTTATATTTAAACTATTTGAACAGAAGCCCTCATAGCCCACTAGTGGTTAATGGAGGTATTGCAGGTGGGCTGTGCGATGCAATACAAACAAATTCTTCTTCTTATGTCCCACGTTTTTATATACAGTTTCTACACGTATCTCTCTTGAAATTAGTTGGGAACTGATTAGTTTGTGGTGCAAACTATTTGTCCTTGTTTTGGTGTATTTCAGGTATAAGATGAAGGTAATGATTGAAATATGACTAAATGTAATGACGCTGCACCTGATTAATAACAACAGACCACAGTATGAAAAAGTGGATGGTTTGAGTGAATAATCTATGAAGACGTAGCATGCAAATGAGGATGAAAAGTCAAAATGGAGATGACTGGTATCATAACACACAAAGCAGCCCACTGGTCTCACCCTTAAGTGCTAGAATGGTTGTCTGAAGGTTCGTCTGTACTAGTGGCTTCAGCACCAACCACCTCAACTGACTCAGAATTTTTAGGCTCAGTGTCAGACACTTTGTTCTCTGGAGAAAATCTGCACACGTGATCATTAAGCATATGTCGAGGCATAAGAGAGGGAAGGAAAAAAGAGGAGAGCGAAAAAAAGGAGTTTAAGGAGTTAGGTCACACTGGCAGAATACAAAGCAAGAGAGAAACCTGTCCTGAACACAAAGTGATCTTTCATCCAGAGCAGCACACTTCACCTGATCTTTGAACAGCAGCAGACACGCATTAAAACAGTCAGAAAACACAATGTCACACTGACAACCTGACCTACACCAAATAATGCATGTCCTCAAAGCTGATGTTTTACAAATAACTTGCTGCACTCCCTCACTGCAGCTTCAGAGTAGTGGGGTTAGAGAAGTGCAGCACTCACCTGCTGTGTGAGGGACTGCGGTTGTTGTACGGGGACGCATGAGCTCCAGGGTGCTGCGGTGTGACGGGTGCGTCGTACTCCGTCAGGCCAACTACCAGCTGGTTGCGCCAGTTTCCTGCGCTGTCTGCAGAGGACACTGCAAACCGGACAAAAGCAAATATTCTCAACTAATGTTGGAGTGTCACTCAGCCATCATTGTTGTTATTGGATACTGGAGAACAATGAAACCACATCATGAAGCAAGTACTGCAACACATTTAGAAATTATAACTGTATGTACTGTGTATTGTTGTCATTTTATGCATTAATCCAAATTGTGCATTTATATTTTTCATTCATTTGGAAAGGTGGCTAAGGTTTTGCTGTGGAGAGAATTCTCTTTTAAGATTGCAATAAGAGTCTTTGATGATTATAAAAATGACCTTTGTTAAATACAATATGACTTACTGTACATTAAATGAATGCACATTATCTCACCTGAGGAGAAGGAGGTGGTCCTACTGGAGTGGCTAAAGCCCGCTGGCATGGTCTGGTAGCCCAGACTGAGCTGAGAGCCGCTGTCAAAGTCATACCCGGCCAGCATCCCTCTCCCTCCCTCCCTGGGGACCCTGCTGCGGTGGTACCAGCCTTTCAGATGCTCCGCCACCAGGGCCTTCTGCATGTTCTTGGCCAAGAGCTCATTTCTGGGCCCTTCCCTGTTTCGCGGCGGCCTCACCGTCGCATAGGGATTCTGGGAAAGTCCGTCTGCCCGGTCACTACCGTAATGTCTGAATCTGTCGTGTCCGTGATAGCCATTAACTTGGTAGGAAGGGTTGACGTTGTAGTGGCCTTCGACTTCGTTCTCATACATGTAGCCGCCATTAGTAAAAGGCTCCATGTCTGAGCAGGGATAGTCAGTGACATAGTAGGCACTGGGTGTGTAGTGTGCGGAGGTGTCACATGAATAACTGCAACCAGAATGGTGCTGGACCAGGTTGGGCATGCTCCCAGTATTTCCATACACGTCCACCTTTCTGTGGAGGCGATGCAAGGTTGAGGTGCGGGAGTCCAGTGTACTGTAGTGGGAGTTGGCTGCTCCGCCGTAGTCCAGACTGGACTGGCTGGTGTAAGAGGAGCAGTCCTCCAACATCTCTGTACTGTTGCTGCGGTGGGCATGTGACAGGATGAACACGGGCTTCTCCGACTCTGTGTCTTTTCTGAGCCGCGGCTGTGACTCAAGACTTCCGCTGCGATGCCTGAAGCAGTGAGGTGACCCCTCTGACCTAGAGATGAGAGCACAACACTTTAAGTTGGGTGAAATTTCGTGCAATATGAGTTGTGAGTTGTTATGAGGGATTTTGTTAAAGGTTGGGAAAGAAGCAGTGAAGTTGCTGTTAAGGAGAATGAAGGAGAATGGGTTGGCAGAGCTGTGGAGAGGAGATCACACCTGAGCTGGCTGCTGCTGTAGGCATTGCGGGTCATAGCCGGGGTGGGAGGCATGCTGCGTGGATCTCTAGGAGGTCTGGGAAGGGTTTTATAGGGACTACTGTGGGCGGAAGAGACTTCTCTTGGATTGTGGTAGTGGTGGGAACCCTCCTGGCCTTCAAAAGCTAATCTAAAAGGATGTGTATTTCGGAGAGGATCAAAATAAAGGGGATGAGATTTGGCGAAAGCAATTACAAAGCAAACAAAAAAAGTGACATAATTTGCTTCAAGCTGCAAATAAACAACAAAACCAGCAATTCTCACTGAACCTAATGGAAAAGGCAAATGATTGCGCCACCACATCTGTTTCCCCACCTGCTGTGGTTCTTGGTGTAACTTTCCCTCGGAGATCCCTGTCTCTCCAGATCATATTCTGCCCCCAGTGATCGCATTGGACTGAGCTGTGGAGAACCTTGCACCGACCGTGACCGTGGCCTCTGGCTGACGCCGTCTGAGTCATCTGAACAGCACAGGGTAAATATTGAAACAAGCTCCTTCAATGTCAGTCATTTTTCATGATAATGGATGCTTTTAAAGCACTAGAATGTACAATCTCTGACTCACCATCATCCAGTGGGAGACTAGACAGTGAGCTACAGTCTGAACGGACAAGTTCATCTGGTGAAAGAGAAAGTTGATATTGAGAATTTGACTGAATGATTAATGCAGTAAACACAGGTCATCTTTGAACCGACCTACCTGCGATGATTACTGAGGCCCGCTGCGTGGGCTTCTTTCCCTTCTTGATTCTGTACTGGTTCATCTCGTCCTCAATCTGTTGGAGTCTGTGCATGGCATCCAGGCAGTTTCTTCTCCTCTTCTTCTTGACTGTTTTGCATAATTCGGACTCATTTGCGAGTTTCTTTGCTGCTTCCACGATCTTCTGCTGCAGAGCAAATCTGCTCTCCAGGTTCCTGAGGAAAGGATCCTGCTCAAAACACAAGAAGCACATCCCCACAGTTACCACAGTGTTACTACATCTATATAAACTGTCATTGTTTTGTTTTTTTTCCATTTCCCTATTACATTAAATGTTTCACAAATGCGAGTGTACCCTAAAGGCCTGCGCTGATATATAGGAGGCGCAGCATATAGAATATAATATTTTTCTTACTTTAAACAAATCTCACCAAAAGACCAACATGTGTTGGTTAACATGAATTTACTGTCTCACTATTCAACTTTCTCATGTGTTCCTATAAAAGACATGAACCTAAAATAGTTTTATTTCTCACTTGGCACTGAACAAGTACATAAACCTGTGTATTTGTTGGGGATTATTTCCATTTGTGCCGCCACGTTCAAAATAAACTGCAGTACACATGGATGACAGATGTATTTTGAATCGTTTTCTGGACACTGAGGAGACCTATCAACTTCTGAATGTTTGTGACCTTTCCTTAAGTTTTTATAAATACATTTTATATTCAATTTCGCATAATATTACTCGTAAAAACATCGGGCCTGAATTGCTGCTGCTGCTGCTGCATTTGATTTACGTGCACCGTAAATTACAGACCTCATTGTAGGGGAAGAGGTCGTCCAGTTTGAAAGCGGTGCCAACTCGCCGTCTGACCTGTGGCGGTCTTTCACCTGAGGAGAGGGGATACTCCTTTGGCAACTTGCCCGTGAGCTCCTGAAAACACAAACAGAAAAGCAGAGTAACAGCAGAGACCATTAATCTAGTGACCTACTGTCCAGCCACACAGTTAAATAAATGTGGCTGTTGACAAAAGAAGACTCATAGGTGCCTTGTAAAGTATACGACCAGTGAAGGAGAAGTGTAACATAAAAAAGGATTTTCTCACCGCCTCTCTCAGACAGATCTTTTTCAATTCTTTCGTTTTCTTGGCCAAGATATCCTGGATCTCCTGCTCTTTTTTTCTCAGCTCAGCGAGTTTCTCTTTCTTCTGTTCCTCACTCATTTCAGAGTCGGCAGAACCTGTGCAAAAAAAGACAATCACCTGGCTTATGTCCTTACATCCCAAAAATGTGATTTATGCAAAACTGTGTGATATCAGCTTCGTCCGATCAGATCACACCACTAACCTGTAGATACCAGGCTCCCATTGCTGGCTGTTATGAGGTTATTCTTCAGGCTTGTGTCTCCCAGTCTGTTTATTTTTCCTCCTTCGTGGTCTGAGAGATCCATGGCAGTTTCCTCCAAGCTCCTTGCTGTTCCCAATTTACCCTGAAAGTATGAGGAACATGATGTAAAAACAAACACTCTGGAAAGAATCAGCACTAGAAGAAGCAGGCACAAACTTGAAAACTGACACTTACTTTGCTCTGCTTTCTATCCAGGTAGAACTGATGCTGGCTGATAGCCATGACCCAGATGGTTTTAATCAGAGAGTGGCTGGCATACCACGTGTGGATGAGCAGGCCTGTCTGCCCAAACGTGCGCTTGGTTACTGCTCTCCTGTTGCGAAGAACAACACCATAACCATCAGAGAATCTACTATGGGGCCAGGAGGCGTGGCCAAAAAGGTTAACAAAACAATAATCTCAATAAATATCAGAAAAATCCCTGTAAAGCAAATACGCATGTCTTTATTTCTATTGAAGGAAGTAATATTTCAATTATTATCAATGTTTATTGCAAAGACAGTGTAAGTTGACCACACAGTATGTCATAAGACCTAGTCGATTATGGGTATTGTTGTCTTTTTTTTAAGAAACATTTGGCTAAAGTAATCACACTACTCAACAAAATATAGAACATTAGTCTCACATGTCGAGATATTTCAGTGCATTTTCTGTCTTTAATGTTTTAATGCCCAGGTTGAACACGAAAACGTCCATGTGTACAAATACACAGTTTAACAAAGTAGAATCCCTCCTGCTGCTCACCTGTGTGGATCATTAACTTCTACGGCAAATTTCTTCTCTCGGAAGTACAAGTTTTCAAGCTGCTTCCACTGGTATAGCTGGAGGTAAACAAAAAAAATTATAGATTAAAAAACAAAAGTAGGAAAAATAGACATGCTAAGCTACTGAGAGCATGAACAGAAATAACAACTTGAAATTCTTTCCTACTTATCATTTCTCGACTCGTGATTGACATGAAATGAACTATTACAAAAACAAAATGAACGGCGCAGGTGTGTTTTTGACTGGCTTTGCGTTTAACCCCCCGTCATTAAAAGAAAACCAGACTACAACGTGCACTGTCATTACAGTCTGGCATGCCAATTCTGCAGTAATGCAGGTGTCAGAGAGAGAGGGAGCGAGAGAAGAACAACACAAAAAGCGCGCAACACAAAGACTCAACACAGTGTACAACACTTTCCATGGCTCATCGCGTCCATCCCACCGCATCACCCAGGTGCTTACTGGCATAGGAACAATCTGTTCGAGCACATGACTCACTGTATGTCTGGACGAGAGCTGAGTGAGACACAAAGTTGAGCAAACGGCGTGGAGAAAATGACGTTACACATCGATGCTGAGGATTGTTTTTTTTTCATATCCTGAAAGAAGCTTTAAGAAGCAAATGTCCACCCAGCTTTACTCATAACACAAAGCAACAAGCTCCATCTATATATCCAGTTTGACTCCTGAAGCATTCAAACTTACCAGTAGTATGGATGATCACACGTCGCACACGTTTGTTGAGTTGTTAAAAAATCTGTGCTGCCTTTGCTGTCAACACAAACTCACACTTTCCTCTGTCTACTCTGTCAGCTCCTGACTTGTCTCCTCAGGTATTCTCCGAACACGCACAATAACGCCCAAATCCAGCCCCCTTTCCCTTTGACATCACCAGCTCACTCACACACACTCGCCTTCTTCCACGAACACACCACTGTGCCGCTTGCACAATTCTGAAATGCACCAGGCAATGATGGATTGCGACATGTCAAGTGATTGCCCCGACTTTTAACAGGAAGACGGTGCCAACAACACGAGCGTGAATCCTTCTTCCAAACTTTCACCCTATTGTTTTTTGTTTTATTTAATCACAGCTCTGCACTGCATGTCTGCACCCACAGACTGGACGGCATAGCCTACAGATCACTCACAAGGGTGTTTCACCTTCAGTGTGAATTCACAAGCTAAAACAACACAAGTTGAACAAGAAAAGCAGGTTGACTCTGCATGGATGACTTTAGGAAAGGCTTTGAATGCAAAATTAACGAACCCTTTAACACCTAAGCCTCAAAATGTCTGTCTGGCCTTTTTTTTTTTGCTTATTTTAACCAGAAAATGTCCAAAAAATATTCAGTTTTTCCCAGAACACTTACAACTTTCAATACCTGGCAGTTATTTACAATTTACTGCACGTTAAGAGAGAGCAGTTTAAAGTCAAGGAAAGCAAAAAGCGGAGTTTTATTTAGACAAAAAGCACTGTAGTTGTACATGAATAAGAGATTTTGCATTTTCATTTTGAAATTTGACCAGTGTAAAACTTTTATAAGCATTTGTCTAAAAAATTTGATATTTGATAAAAATGTGATGCTCCGTTTCGCCACCGATCTGTGTATGTGTGTGGGAAGACGCTGATTCACCGGCTTCCTGCATCGGTGTCAGTAAAATTACAGTAACAATGACATGGTTGGTTTTGAAGTGCAAGTTCATAGCTTTCAGAAACTGTTGGGATTTTTCCGATAGCACCAACCGTCACATGATTACGGTAACGCAAGCAGCGCTTGCCCAAACGTGTCGCCCGGCGATAGAGGGTCGAAGAAAACTGCAAGAGCTCTCAGGAGTGAAACTTTGCTTGCGTTTTTCAATTCTGATCTAATCTGCTTCAGATGTCATGTAAAAATAGTGAGCAGCAGGAAGTATTTACCTTTCGAGGTTTTAATTTATCCTGCAGGTCATACTGGCCAATGCCCTTATAGCTGATTCCAAGCCACCACGGGATCCCTTGTTTATCCTGCAAGGAAAGAGCATATCTTACACGGGCTGACTCAGTATCGGGTGTGACCACTGTTGTTGTCGTTTGACATGAATCACAGCGGTAGACTTTACCTTCACTTCATAATAGTGCACGCCGTACGTGGGCAGCGACTCCACTAACGTCAAGTACCTAAAACAGGAAAGAGATTTTGATGAAAACCACCGGCTGCTCCACAGGTTTTCAACCTTAAGAGTGAGAAGACTGATATTGGTCCAGTGGATCAGTGTGATTCGTTGCACTGGCGCTGAAGAGGAGCTATTGATTTCTATCAGATGACAATAAAAGTGGATGCCAGAAAGCGAGGGCTGCGCTAATGGAGGTGAGAGGAAGATTAATGAACTTCACTCTTTTTATCCCCCCCCCCCCTCACTACTTACTGCACGATGGCTTGTCCACGGGAAACCCCTTTCAGCAGTTTGTAATATTCAATGACTCGATCCTCACTGCAAGGACACAAAAAGGAGGATTTTCATGCTTAAAATATCCGATAATAGGAACAAATACATCAGGGAATCTACGGTCATAACCAGTGATGATGTCATTGTAAGCTTCTTCTTCAAGACACACATTCTGGCTGTTTTATTCATCAGTGCTGCTGTAGAAACATCACGATACAAGATGGCAGCCTCAATAAAGCAACATTTATCTGAATTTATCAGTGAAGCTGACTATCCCTCACCTCAGCCTTCCCTTCCTTCAGGTAACATCAAAAAGATTGGATTTGATTGGGTTATTGTAAAAAACATGGTGGTCCAAAATGGTGGTTGCCATATAAAAGTATCAATCTGGGGTAATAAACAACGATAATTCATACTGGATTTATTTTTTTTACAAAATAAAAGAGATAAGAAGTATTTTATCTTCAATTTCTAAATTTTACACACTGGACTTTCAATCTACAGTGACGAAAAGCAAATTGTTCATATTTTAATGCTAGTATACACTAACGCACAGTTTATTTTAAGTCTACTGGCCTTCATGACTGACATCAGCTTGGTGTAGAGGCAATTTACGAATTTCCTGCAAACATACCAGTATGCAAGTGACGGGTGTTCCTTGAGTACTTTGGTGGGAAGAGTTGGAAGTTTCTTCAGTTCCGTTCGAGTGTTTTCATCACTGTAACAGAAAAAGGTTTGATCATAGAATCAACCAGGTTCAGCTGGAGCAACTATGAAGATGAATCCTCTTAATCCGTTGATAAACCATTATTTAATTGTGAAGAATAGCTATCCATAAAGTACGTAAAGGAAAGCAACTTCACGTTCAGCGACTGAAACATTGATGAGCTACTTGCACATTTATGCCTCAGTAGAATCAATTTAATAAGGAAATGTGTGATATAAAGCAGTACATTTCATTTTACTTTGAATACATATTGCTCATTATGCTTATATTCAGTAAGATCTTGCGTTTCATCTGAAAACCCCTACTTGCTGCTCCTTCCTCACACTGTGACGTGGGGAAATCTTGACTTTCTCTACAAATTAAAAGCGTGTAGACTTCTGCCAATGTGCTTAAAATCTTTGCAAATATGACATAACCTCAGTTTCCCCGAGTGTCTTAAGAACGTCCGTGACAGTAAAGCCTTTCCACAAAGATTCCCTTTATTCCCCAGACCATCCTATTTCAGCATCTGGTCACAGCCAGGTGGCGACCTGCACAAAGACCTGCAGTATTTTGTCAGAACACTGATAATATCAAAAGGCATCTGTGTTAAGTAGAGTAAAAAAAGCTGCTCTCCTCCAATGCAAAGCTTTCTCTGCTTCAGTACTTGGCTTCTATCAGCAGCATGAGATTCATTAGTTGCCTGGTGCAAGCTTCTGGGGTGAGTCCCACATAACGCTGCTATTGATTTCCGTTGTGCGCACTGAAACAAGTGATCTATCGAATGTCTCTGCTAAAAGCTTGCTATTAACTTGTCCTACAGCTGTTAAATACTCCATACCCACCTGATTATATGCACTTACCTTGTGTAATCGCCCTTCGCCTCCTAGTGATAAAACCACACATTATTAGATTACACGCATTCAGATGCATCCAAGAATGTATGTAAAGCATATGCAACTATTAAAAGCACTAACCTGCAGAGCATTGGCGGCTAATTTGAAGACGTTTTCACTTTCCACTTCAATAATCCCCTAAGAGACATGAGAGATGGACAGGATAAAGAAAACGATATAAACGCTATGCAGGGCATGTGGTGGTGCATTTGGAGAGAGCTTTCTATATCCGGATAAAGACTCTTCTCTGCGTTGCCCTACAATAACCTCTCAAAATGGGCCTGTGCGTTTTCCTGCTTTCTTGTCTGTTGACTGTCTGCGTTGCATTCCAGCCAACAGAGTGAGAAAACTGTGCCCTGCAGCCAACGTGAGCCGAGCTGAGGTGCTGTGAGGGTCCACAGACAGTGAATCACCAGGGAGCTGCGAGGAGAACACACACACACACACACACATACAAACCACAGACAGAGGAAAACACATACTTACATTGTAGACAGCAGCTTTTGCATTCAGGAAAAATAACTCCACCGTGATGATGTCCTTCAGCTGCGTTATGTTTTCCACATAGAATCTGCAACAGATGAGAGCACATGCACACACAACACATTTGAAAAAAGAGATGATAGAAAATCCTGCAATTGCTCTTTTCTCTGCAAAAAACAATGTGTGAGAACTGTGAGGCGTGTGTGACAGTGAGACACCAAAATGTGAAACACAACAAAAACAAAGTATTCTCAGGCATCGAATGACACTGACTGACATACATACGAGACAATCAGTGTCTTATTTAACTATTGTGGACATTTTAAACGTGTAACATCAATTCTACAGGTCAACAAACTAGCGCCCCCCTAATGGACACCATGAAATGCAATGAAGTGAAAGTACATATGCAAACACCAGTATAAGATAACACAGAACGTACCACAAAGAAATGGCAGACAACATATTCAAACAAAAGATAAAGTTGCCGAAATAGTCCATTTTCCTCTCAATTACTGTTTATTTGTCAAGTATATAAATGTATATGTGTTTTCTCTGAAAGTGCAGCAAATAAGTAAGAGCCTCCATAAAACCTGGAACATCCACTTCATTTCTGCGTCATTAAACCTTGATATTTCCCTTTAAACAGTGAAGAGGTGCATTATTGTTACCTGACCAAGAAGACGAGGGCAATGGGCGTGGACTTCTTCGAAAAGTCATGATCGAGAACCCTGCGGTCCATCTGCAGCCACTTACGCTGACCACTGCAAACAGAGAGAAACATGAGAAGGCCGCTTTCTGTTCATGTATCTGGCGCGGACAAAGGACATTTGTAAACATTCAGACAAAAAGAATGAAACCATTTACATACTTGTCATCAAAAAATGCGAGTCCAAAGAACTCCTTCTCTTTAAGGTTGAAGTGGGAGGACACCAAGTCGAGGAGTTCGTAGGACAGGAGCTTCGGCTGTAGGGAGGAGAGGATTTGATCAGAAATGTTGTGAAAACATCTCCCCGTAAAATAACTCAAATGATTAATATCTCACAGAGGATCGGGGGAAATGTTTTGCTGTAAGCTCAAGGTCACATGACAAACTGTTTGTCACTGACTGTTAAACTAAATCAAATCAAAGATTCATTCTTCTTTCAATTCTGCTTTCATCTCCACTGAACGTCTGTGTGGAGAACTATCACGAGCACCATCAAACGATGCTAAACCACGACATCAAGCTGAGAGTCTTGTGATTATTATCTGTGAGTCAAGTGGTGTAAAGTCATTCATACCTGAACCAGCAGCTCGAGCTTCCTGTCATCCAGCAGCTGTACTTGGCAAAGTTTGCCCTCCGTCATCTGCAGCGGGAAAGAAAAGAGGAAGTTGGATTCTCATGACACAAACTGTCCATCATCACAGGGGACGATGTCATAAAGGACCTTGTGCTTTTACCCCAGCGTCTGTTCTGACATGTATACAGACGTGTAAATATAAATATGTATATAGGTATATATATGTATATACATATATATATATATATATGGTATATATATACATATATATATATATATATATATATATATATACATATATATATATAGAACATCTGAAGCTGAGGTGCCACACGTTCTAAGAGAAAACAAGCCAAGGCCTTGGTGGTAAACACAGGGACCCCTTTTCAAACACTGAGGTTGTTAATGACAATCAGAGCATTGTGAGAAGGATTTGTTGCCATAGCAACCAAAGAAAGGATTTCTACCATTTCAAATCTTTCACATTTAACCTTCATTCTTTCAGGCTCTCAGTGCATTAAGCGTCTGAGTAAACGCATTTTCAGAGGTGGAATAACACGAATTTAACAGAATTAAAGGTGCTTATGCTTAACTGGTGTATTCCCAGTTTTAATCTACATTTAAGAGGAACATTTATGGTCATTGGATAACTTAAATTATTGCAGTTTAAGATCCAAGATGGACATTACATGCAGACCATGTGATGTATTGCTTCTGATTAAACTATAAATGTAAAACACTGTATAAAAAGTTTAAATTGCACTTCTGTTCAAATCTTTTACTTGTCTTTCTCCCACTGTAAAATCTTTATTTCAGCCAAAACGATAAAACATTTACAGTTCACATCAGGGTCCTTCTTCAACACGCAGCCGTTTACAGCAGTAAAAACCACAGCCTCATCTCAGATTCTGATTAAACTCTGCATCCAGGAAAATTGTGTTTGTTTCGGCTGTGCGCGATCGTTGTAACCACACAGTGCCCTTCAAAACAATGCTTCCTGCAATGACAGAGTCGGGCCGACCCACTGCGAGACACTGTTCGCTTGATAAATCAAATGCCCAGTAGAAGTGACAGATTGAGGTTAACCAGTTTTACAACAAAACCTGCAGACAAACTAGAAAAAAAAACACACATGGAATAGATCCAACGGCCGCCTCGTCTGACAGAATGAGGCTGATCACAGCTTCTAACACTTGGAGTGAACAGAGCAGCTGCTGTACCTGGTAAACCTCTCCAGGGAGAGTGCAGGTGTGGATGCATCCCTGACCAGACTTCATCCTGTAATAAGAGTCTTGTGTTGGATCCAGACCATGAAGCTCTGACTGAGCAGCAGCAGCAGCAACAGACACCTGGGATTATCCAGTGACTTGTGTCCAAGTTAGTGACTAAGCAGCCAGGCCTCTGCTCCGCTCGGCTGTGTGCGGTGAGGGCTTTACAAGCGACTGCAGCCAGTTTATGAGAAACCGGCGGTCGACTTAATGAGCGCTGACTGGGTCAGACTCCTGACCGCAGCTTAGGGTTTTCTGATAATTAACATGAACAGTGTGGACACGAAGCCCGAGTGATTAATATAAGGTGGTGAATGCAGTTTAAATGACTCTAACCACGCTTCACTGTTGTCTGCTGTTCTGTGGGTTTGAATTTGAGTTCTTTTTCTTTCTTTTCCTGCATATTTAGCGTGAGTTTATTTCCAACTGTAGTGCATAACGTTTCTTTTAAAATATACAAAGACATTGTCAAATGAGTTCACGCAATGCTGATTAAGCCTCTCAGTTCTGCACAATGCTCTCTGTGTTTCTCAGTGTAGCGGTGTTTCGATCTGGTGTCGCCCGGAGACATTCCTTCACTGCACACAGGAAGTGTTTTCTGTTTGTTTGTTTTTTTACATCAAACATCATATTGATTTGGTGATATATCGTTGTCCTTATCATTATGCCAAGGCAAATATCGGTATTTTAATGAAATTAAATAATTTAAAATAATAAAATAATTCAATTCAAACAAACCCCACACCGCTTTACATTACAACTACTCTACACCGATAAATAAACATGGACACACTCAGATTACACACACCGTGTTGTTTTAACCAGCACTCTGTCAATTACAGCCCTGGAATAATGTGTCTCTCTTATCGTCACGGCAATAAATCTTCTGCCATGACGTAAATTAAAAGTGCACATTCGATAAATTCAATTAAACTGGAGAGTGGATACGTGTAACAATCATTACAACATTGATTTGAGCTTGAATTTGCTATGACTGTGTCATGGTGGTTGTGGTGGGGGCGTTGTCACCCAACTTGTTCCTCTTGCTCCATGCTGGCATGTACAAGGTGCTGGCCACTAGATGGTGCAGGTATTGTTGTTATTTTTTTCTAAAGGTGAAGAAGAAGCTTGTGGAGAAAATGGCCTCTTACACATTATTGCACTACAGTGGAAATATCATAAGCAGTTATTAGCTGCCTGGATGAGAGTCTAATTCAGCAGGGATGGCTTCTGTTTATGCAATCTGGATGATAAGTGGTGTGAGTTTTAGGAATATACACTCTTAATGTTCTGAGAGATATACTCACTGCCAGAACTGCTATTTATATCTGACTGAGAAGCTCAGCAACCCTGACGAACCCTGCAGTTTGTCAACAGTGGCACACTAATCAAAAAATTACACACACACACACACAGAAAGAGCGTAGAGCGGTGGTTATGAAACTGGTGTATACTCAGTGATTACAAAAGCACACACTGGTAATCATTTAAACTTCATGGTGCATGGTGTCCGAGCTGGTGGTGATCATCACAGCAAGGCAGACAGCGCTGCTCAGTCGAGCAGACGCGGCCTATTCACCGCCATTGAAGGGCCAGGATTGAACCCCGTGGGGTTAAGACAAGCACTGACCCTTCATGTACAAAAAGGCATGTGGGGGAAGAGAAAAAAGAGACGTCGGTCTTTGTGTTCGTCTCTCCAGAGACTGGACAGGCGCTGGTTGAGCAATGCGCTACAGGGGTGCAAGTTTGGCACTCGACTGAAGCTTGAAGTTTGGCATATAGGCAGCTTGTTATAAGTGTGTTACAGTGAAATATCACTGTAGAGTCTATACAGTAGGTGTGTGTTTGACCTCCAACACGACGGAAGCAAAGAATGACCATTAAAATAAGACACAACCTGGTAAGATCCTCTGGGTGGGGGAGCAGACGTTTTACTGCTCCAGTAACAGAGAAACTAATAATGCAGTATGTGTTCAATAAGAACCACAGGAGAAATTAGCTGTCTCCCAAATAAACCGTCTGCCAGGTTTTTAATACGTCACACTGGTTAAATGTCATGTCCAGACTGCCGCCCGCCTTATCTCAGTTTCCCGTTTTCATGCATTATTGATGAAAGCTGGTATCACACACACACACACACACACGTCAGTGTCTGCTCTGTGTGCTTTTACATGAGGGCGGCCATTGTAACAACATGTACATGATCAGACAGTCGTGCCAGACAATAAAATTAACAAAAAATGTACATTTTCCAGACGAGCTGTGCTAATTATTAGTATCTAGTGACACGACTGGAACACGGATGTGGAGTCCAACAACTTCATGGGTTCTCGACTGGAGCAACACTGCATGCTGCTGTGTACAAGCGTGCTGGGGAAATGCAGATCTTCCAGAAAGATGCTGGAAATCTTACACCATTCTGTGGTTCTGCACAGTGAGTGTGGAGTCGTCTGAGGGAGCATCATCAGTGGCAGAGATGCCAGCAGATCAATGAGCTCATGCAAAAGGCCAAAGACCGTCACAGGTCTGGAGACCTTTGAGTCCATGACACACTGCAGAGACACAGCACATCTCTGACATGTGACCACTGCTGCACTACTAAGGCTAAGCAGAACACGAGGTGCTTTGCCTACTCAGTGTTCTTATGGTGCTATAATAAAATAATACAATAAAATGCTGTGTCAAAAAAAAGGACAGTATATATAATATATCACGATTCTATTTTTCCCCCTCTTTCATACACTGCACACCTTCTTATTAAAGTCAAACCGTTTTTACTGGTGTTTCATATGCACATATTGTTGTTAGCTGCTAATTAATTACCTACTGTCCTTATGCTCAGTCTGCTCTGCTTTAAAATAAAAAATAAAAAATCCATATAGTACTGTTTATATGTATCTGAAGATGTTAAGGTCAGAGACATAAAAAAAAAAAAACATTTTTACACATCAAATTCAGGTCTAGTGTGAATAAATTCTGTAAAGTCCCTTGTGGATGCGGACTGATCAGCGTGTCTGACAAACTACCTCAACTGATGTTACTTCAGGCAGTTGTCAGTTCTGGTTAAAGGTTTGAAAATGAAGTCATAAAGAAGTGAGCTCTGACTGACCTGTCTCATCTCTGCTTGAGGCAACGTGGGTCGGGTAGGCACTACAGGCTTTGACAAGGAAGAATAATGCAATGTTATAACAATGACAATAATCCCAGGTTGTGCTGCATCACATGCATTTTACAGCCGATTGTACGAGTGTTTCTGCGTTCAACTGTATTGACACCGAAGCTTCTGTTCAATATTCACTTTGTTGTCGATTTAAAGCATGACGGAGTATTAGCATATGAGAGGAAAACATGAACTCAACTGCAACAACAGGATCACACAAGCACGATCAACCAAAGAGAAAGCAGAACAAGACAACTCGAAAATCAGCCACATCCGACCTCCTCCGACAGCAGGGGGCGTAGTTACCCCCTGCTGTCTGAATAACCTGTATAAAACAGGAAGCAAGACATGTCACATGTAACACCATGTGACCCCCTCTGAGGAAGACCACAGGAAGTGGTCAACACATGTCAAGGTAATCAAAAAAAACACGTATTTTTCTGTCTGACTGAACGAAACTTAGACTACTGTATATTTTATATATATATATATTTTTAAACGATAAAAAAACAATATAAACCCTATACGTCAGATATGCTGCAAAACATATATCCTAAATTGTAGCCTCAGGGATTTGTCATCTTTTACAGTGATACTTCCTTTTCAACATGTAATAACTGGTCAAATGATTGACTAATAAAATAATAGTTTGAGTCTAATCGTACCAAGGCCCCCACTGACAGACAGGATCCTTAATATAGCGGTCCAGAAATAAAAGGCCCACATTAAAGACTGAAGGTAAAACTACACACACACACACACACACACACACACACACACACACACACACGAGTGTGAGGACATGGGAAGAAGGCAGCTGGCTACAAAAGCACCAGGCTGGAGGATACAGCACAGGATTATCTCCTCATCTGATATCATCATGATGACTCATGTTGTCCGCGGTCAAATAGTATCTGTCCGTCTTTCTACCATCATCATCATCATCACCCCCCCCCCCCCCCCCCCAAGACAAGAAATCTGCACTGTTTGTGAAACCCGAGGAAATTCACAAACACAATGAAGCCCGGACGCCCAGGATATTGCAAAGGACAAATTAGAACCTGAGAGTCATATTAATGCCGTTTTTGTAATCGTGGAAAGGATGTTGGATACAGCGAGGGCACGGCCGCGTCACGGGGGAGTGATTCATGGGCATGATGACATCATGCACAGTCGATTCCTGGTCGCCCACTCTGAAAAAGAACAATCCTACAGAGGACAAAAAAATTATCTGATACATATTTTTTGGCTGACCTACAACTGCAAGTAGCGACATAAACCACAATGTTTAATTAGCAGCCACGGTGACAGTAGTGGTCAAATCCGCTTCTCTTGGTCTTTCTAATAAGCTAATGCTGGCGGGGAGAGGGGGAGGCATGTCCGAGCAGGAACCTCAATGAGTTTCAGCTGCTGTTGTAAGAGCTGATCTTCAGCGAATAGGAACGTGTGTTAACAAAGAAGAAAATGGTCCTGAGGTTTGTTTCCATCACTGCATGTGGACTAAGTAAATTATATCTAGTTATGACGACTTAAAACTCTCCTTTGTGGCTTTGAGATCTGCACGAGCTTGTACCAGTGTATGTTCAAATGACACCGACATAACGTTTTATATCATAAAACACTGAATATCCTGTAATATTATATATATCATAATTAAATCTTCTGTGTTCAGTGGTGGACTAATCAGCGGATCAACAGATGGCTTCAGACGATTATTAATCAATTGCCAAGTTAATTGTCAACTATTTTGCTAATTGATTAAGCAGTTTGAGGGGTTTTTTTTCTGTTTCTGCTTCTTAAATGTGAATATTTTCATTTTTGATCAACATTTTTCAACATTTTCTGACACTTAATGGACCAAGCGACTGATTGCCTCATATGCACACTTCATATAAAACCTATGATCTTAAATATGTCATTTCTTCATCTCTACCAGAGAAGGATGTGAGATGTTTAAACAACACTGAGGCCTATAGAGTGGCTCAGAGTAGATAGTGAAGACTGTGCTATAAGTTAATCATTTGCTAACTAATCGTAACTGATAATGATTCTATTGGCTACGATTTGCTTATGTACACTCTGGTTCATATTAACAAAGAAAAACCTTTGAAACGACTCATCTTCTGTGTCAGTACATGTCATAGCAAGGCATTATTCATTCCATTTTAGGTATTTGTATGTAAAAACAAATGCAGTTAAGGTTGGGGGGGGTCAAAGAAATTATGAGAAGTCATTATTGCGTGTGTACTGTGTTTCCTGTAATCTGACCAGTCCTGCATGACATATCGTTCTGTGTACAAAAGTATCAGATGGACAGTCGGTCAGACCTGCAGTGTCAAATAACTAACTCCATCACCCTGCTCCTATAGGAGCAAAAACCTGTGGACTAAACGCAGAGAAAGTACATTTTAGTAACTCCTGACTCCATGATGCATGCGTTTATGAGTCTCGACAGACGAGATAGACCCAGCGGTAAGTTTAAAGATCAAAATAATCCCTTTTCTTATTTAAAAAAGAGGTTTGAATCTGTGTGACTGTAGCAGCTCGTTACACAGTTCCAACGGCGTTAATTAGGACTAACTCCAAAAGCACAGGCTCGTCCATATCAAGTGATCTCTTCAGATTTTCTGACGAGAGCTTTGCCACCAGTTGCCCTCGTTCGCCGCAGCTGTCCCTGCTGACGCTCCTAATGTCACAGACTGCAGAGTTTCATTACAACAAAAATAAAAACTGCACTGACTTTCTGCAGAGCCGAGAGAAGCTGAAGCACTGAGGCATGGAGGTGACTGGATCATGGCCAAAGAACTGAATCTGGAATCTGCAGCCTTGTGAAAACCACCACACCATGACAATGTCGCCTAAGAGGGAATCAGGACATAATGGATTCGTCTTTGCATTAACAGAACGCATAATGATGTCAGGGATATCAGCTGATATGATGCTTCTTTTTAAGGCCAGGCAATGTAGGACAAGCTTCTAACTCTACAGCCACCTGACAACCTGTTTCCTCTGAAGTGATGCTGCTCTGCTACAAGCCCTCACCTTATTATCTATACAGTATATCAGATGTATTCCCTCTGTAGTGCTGTACGAGTATGATTACAAGATCACTGGGCTGTTCAAAAATAGACTATTCCCTCTGTGTCTTTAGCACATTTCTCAGGAAGTCTTGGATGCTTTCATGTCTAAATGCAGCTTTGCCAACAGTCATTTCTCAGCAGCATCAGAGGATAATCGTGGAAATAAACACTGAAACATTTCGTTGGGCCTTCACCTTTTTTTTTGCCATAAATGTCAACTGTGGCGTGACAAATGACACAGGACGTCCTCTCCGACAAATAGGAAGACGGACAGAGTTTCACGCCAGGCACGTGTTGTCATTCAGACGCAAACTTTGCAACAACAGTTCCTGTTTACAATGCCTGGGAGCTTTAAATACACCGCAAGGCGTGCGTTTCTTCCTTTAACTGACTAAATGGACGTCAGCAGGTCACTGTCAGTGCTCGTCCTTGTTTGTCAGAAAGTAAAAAAGGGGCCTAAAAGCTGCCACGGCATGGAGGCATTCATTAGGGCTGAGCAATAATTCAATAACAACATATATTGTGATATTTCCTTCAATATTAATGGTTCAGTATATTATTACCATGATTTGCCTCAGATTTGCTGAATGTTATTGTGTTTTAACAAATGTTTTGTTGTCTATTAAGAAACAATTTGACTGGCAACATTCCATCCATCCATTTCTACAGCTTTATCCTCCACATGAGGGTCACGGGGGCGCTGGTGTCCCAGCTGACATCATGTATAGGTAGAAAGGCGTGGTACACCCTGGACAGGTCACAAGTCCAAACAACCATCCACTCTCACACTCGTGGTGAATTTAGAGTGTCCAATTTGCCTAATCCCCAAATCTGCATGTTTTTGGATTGTGGGAGGAAACCGGAGAAAACCCTGTCACACACGAGAAGAACATGCAAACTCCACACAGAAAAGCCCTTGTTCTGACCGGGTCGTCCTCTCCCTGAAAACTATTTGACATGTTTGATATTGACAATATTAATATTGACTGATTTGAAACTTTTTTATTTTGTGATCATGTTTTCCAACACTATAGCCCTTTCCAGCCTCATGTCCTTGTTAATCCTGCCTATTAAACACTTAGCTTGGTTGATTTATATACAGTAAGTGTTTCTCCTCAAACCACATAAAATTATAGGAAATGCTACTAATGCAGCAACCCCATAGAAAAGTGCAGTAACCAAGTAATTAAGCAATGCCCTGTGCGGGCATGTGATTGGGTAAAATGATGATTCATCTAACATTTTTTTTATTTTTTATTTTAATATTCACTAGCACTCACACTTCCTAAATCAAAGAAGAACTATACAGCCTGCTGCATGATTCATCCAGTCCAGTCAAGTAGCTACAACCTACTTTCTTTCTTTCTTCTTTTTTTTTTTTTTACATTTATTTTTAAACTTAAATACACATTCAAGCTGACATTTGCTTTATCCTCTCCAATCAGTGTCAGTATTGTTGGCTCCGGCACAGTCTCTAATAATGAGACTTGCCCTCCTCCTCAGGGCCAGTTTGCCACTGTGCAGGGAGAACAATGAGTGTGCTATAGTAGCCTGTATATACTGTACCATGGGTGGTTTCCACCTGAGCCCATTGACTGCACAGATGTGTCAAATAAAAGCACACTGCTGCTGCTTGTTTTACGGAGAAAACGCATCACACCTGAACATATAGATAGATAAACACATATAAAACACATTTCATTGATGCTCTTCCTGACTATGTGGTTCCCATGCTGGGAATGAATCGGTCTACTTTGTCTCCTCTCATCACAGCTGAGCTCATTCATTCATTCATGGGTGTGAAGCTGCCACATCATGTATCGACGTTGTATCGCCTTACCTTCACACGCTGCTCGCTTTATTCCCAGCTCCAGGTGCCAATGATGAGGCAGAACGTCTTCAGCTTTCTCCCCGGCTGCTTTTGACAGGGAGGAGGAAGAGGAGGAGGAGGAGAGGAGCCGCTGTCCATGCTCATCCTCCGGTACTACTGTAGCTCACACAGCACACACTCGCCTTCACTCACCACGCCTTCAGCCGCCGGCTATTATGTGAACAAGCCCCGCATCGCCTCCCTCCCCCTCCCTCCTTCTCTCCCTCCCTCTCTGCCTCTCCCTCCCTCCTTCCCTGCCTCTCCCTCCCTCTCATCCAGCAGCTGCCGGCCGGCCCGCATGGTTCACACTCACTGAATTACTCCCGGTAATAATGAAGTGTGCTGGCCTGGAGACTGTTAATCTAGCTTTAAATTAGCTCCACAATGTTTGCTGTCATCAGACAGATTATGTTACAACACATCGTTTTGTGTTTTGCAAGCAAAATATTGATTAACCTACTTATCAGTGAGAGTTATCTGTAAGCACCCACACCAAATAATAATAATAATGATGATAACAATAATAATAATAATAATAATAATAATAATAATAACAATCTGCCATATTACTTCATGAAAGTCTCACTGCATCTTCATAAAAAAATTCCATAGTATTTAGATTCTCATGGCTTGTTGCCATGACAACGACGACTCACCATTATGCTACACTCTGAAGTAAAGCATTGTCAAGGGGATGAACATGACATCAAAACCAAGCACCACATGCAAAATAACCTGTATGATCTTGTGTGTTTGCAGATCCATAATCATTTGGTTATTGCAGTATAGAGTTGCCTATGTTTGCACTTAAAATGGCTCACTTTATTTTTTCATTTTTTCCCCTTAACACCTCAGGTCCCTTTAATGGAGATCTCTCGTGATATTGCATGTTTTTAACGTGTGTGTATGCAACATATGTGTTCAATTGCATCATGCTTTCATAGGGCAAACAGTTTACCTTTACAAATGTATTCGGTTTAGGAATCTTTCGTTATTTATGTGGCAAATAACAAACTAAATTTCCCTTTTTATACCCCAATTTGAGCCGGCTCACTAGGCTTCTTCTCTGAGAAGTCAGAAATTAATCAAGCCCAACATTCAACTAATTTTTTTTTAAACTTTTTTTGTAATACAGTACATTTTAAAATGAACAGATGCAATAAATAATTATATTTTAGCATTAAAAATATCATTTCAGGCAGCTGTGGCTTTGGATGGTGGTCTATTAGATTTGTGAAGCAACATAACATGCAGTATGTTATGTTGCTTCACAGGATTTAAATGATGAGCGTCCTGAACCTGTAAAACACGTTGACTTAAAACAAACATGCCTCAGAGTCAACACTTTGAGGCCTTTTTCGCACTATTTACATGAGAAATTCAACACATGCTTAGCAAATGTTTTAATATTGTTTTCTGTCTGGGGCATGGCTGTGAATGTGCGTTGTTACACACACAAGTTAACATCTTTGACACATGCAAATCAAAAGACACAAACTGGATGGCCTGAAACCAGATTACAGGTGTGTGTTTCACATGTGATATTCACTACTGCTCAGGAGTGTCACCTCTCCTGAAATATTCATCACTGCCTTTACTCTAATTTCTGCTCATTTTCCAACACAAACCTCTGCAAAGGTAAGATTGTGTTTCGTGAGTACAGATCGTCGACACATTTGTAGAATATGTAAAGTGACAGATACATGTTGCAGTTACAATCTGCACTGTTGCTGCTGCTCACAACAAAACAGCAGACAAAGCCCCTCCCACTCCACACACACACACACACATAATCCCTCCCTCTCCAGACTTGGATATCTGACATCAGACATGAATAAATATCTCATTAAGATCTCCCAAACCCATCTGTCCAGTGAGTCCCCTCTTTACAGGAAAACAAAAGAATAGGATTCCCTCATTACCCTCTCCTTGTGCCATCATACGTCTCACTATGCTGAGATTAGAAGAATTGTTTTCAGACTGATTGTTTTCTTCTTTCTTTCTTTTTTGGTAATAACTAGCATGTAAAACTTTCACCACTCTTAGCTGATGCAAACATTGGAGGAACATTTCTGACACAACCTTTACAGTGTGAAGTCACATGTTGCAGCTGAATGTCCCTCATCTCACCCATTGTCCATTGTGGGCATTTGTAAAAAACATGGTGGTCCAAAATGGCAGCCTCTGTAGAGCGGACCCTGCTCCCTGATATGAATATAAATTTAAGTTTAAATGATTTATATTCAATTTGCGCCAAATGCACATCTATGTTTTATACACTGTACCTTTAAAGCAGCAATAATATACATTTAAGACTGTCAGTCAGCGGGTATATGTGGCCGAGGGCCAATTTTTACTTAAAACAAGTACTTTATTTGCACCAAAACGTCGTATCATCATCGGGCAAAAGTGCCTTTAAACGTCTTCAGTCACAAACCAAAACCCAAAGACAAATGTGTGTGAGATAAGAGTATTCATGCTGTTAATTATTTATTATGCATCATTTCAATTTTAAGAATTTCTGCTTCTTCTTTGAGTCTAACATTTAATAATCGTTATTTTATGGACATTTACTCCCCAAACCTGGCTGTCTCCATGACAACAGCAGTATTTTTATTTTTCAAACCAAACATTTAATTTAAGTTAACTGTAAATTCTAGCAACAGAATCTATTTGAATCAGTTCATATTTTTTTCAGAATAAAAGCTCTGAACTTCAGATTTGTTAAATCATCTGCCGGGCCAGATACTTATACTGGTGAGCCAGTTTTGGTCCACGGGCCACCAATTGCTGACCACTGCAGTAAGTTGTTCATTAGTAGTGCAGTGACAATTGTATTCTTTTTATTTCACTGTTTATACTTTTGCGTTTTTCATTGGTATTTTCATGCTTTGGTTTATGTTTCATGAATTTGTTTTTAAACCATGCACTTTTATTTTGTAAAATGAAATATAAAGTACAAAGTACATTTTGTACTTTATTTAACATTTTATTTTCTCCATCTGATGCAAAAATGTTCATAACCAGTTGGTCCACAGTTGTTTGAAACTATTAAAGTACAGAAAAATACCTTCATTATTATGCCATTCTTAAAAAAAAAAAAATTCATACATACTGTAGCCGCTGGATGTACAATAATTATGCACCTATTATGCGAATATGTATTAGTGTTTTTGTTCTCTTGCATAATCAGCTGTGTGCAATTATCTCCCTATCTGTATTTTAAAGCACATACAGCAGTTGGTTGGCAGATGCTCTGCAGTGGTCTCCGATGCAAATTCACTACAAATCAGCATAACTGAAATGGAAAGAGCTGAACAATAACATTTAACTTCACATGAACATTCGTCTCGTGCATAAACACTGAGGCAACTGTTATCGATCGAACAAGACTTTCATGTAGCCCCATTTCTGAAAGGACATTATGATGATTTAGACGTGAACTCTTGGCTTTTCACATTAAAATTAACTTTTGTAATAACAATGTTTTAGTTTTTAACAGTAGGACTACACAGGGGCCCCCAAAAACATCTCCACATAATTTATGTCTATGTTTCATTAACTGAATATCAACTGTGCCCGCTCTTAAACAGGGTCAAGACATGAGTCTTTCTAAATTTCCAGCTTGTTAAGCTGGATGTTCTATGTGTTCACTCGTAGAAAAACACGTCCACTGTTTTTATACTATATTATAATATGAGTGACAGTAAATGAAAATGCATCAGGGTGAGCCTCCACAACGACCTTTGGCTCGCACCAGGATGTTTTGACGCCAGCATCAGGAAGTTACTCTAGCTAACGGCTGCAAGTCGCTGATGACCGAGCCAGGAGCAGTGAACACAACGGTAAAAAAAACAAAGATTGTCAACAGTAGTAGAGTGTTTGCTCACACCCCAAATGTCTCTCTCTCTGTTGTTGACCTTGAGTTCACACTCTGTGTCGTATCAAACAACACCGCAGTAATGACAAGGTTTTAACTGCCATAAATGTGTCCATGTGTTCATTTATCTCTTTTCACATGGCCAGTGTGATTTTACTGTCATTATCTTACATGAGCTGCAGCATTAATGCTTTGATTATGAGCTCTGTTTATGTGAGGACACTCACCAGTTATCAATTATCCTGCTAAATCTATCAAAGCTACAGTTGGAGTGGAGTTATGTGCAATAATAAATAATATGCTGTGTGCAGTGTAATATGATATGATACGACTGCAACCACTGAAATTAATTTTCCATCTTGGGGCAGCTCTGTTTAAGTGAATAAACACAACATTTTCACCCAAAAGTGTTTAACCAAGCTAAAATATGGATATTTTTACTACCCAATTTTACAAAACAACTTAAAATGCGTGTAAAAGTGCCATAAAATTAATTGGCCAAAGCATAAAAAATACAAGCTGTACAACATCTGACAGTACAAAAATGATAAACATATAGTATTAAATACAAGTTACAAAAGTAGTACTGCTGTCATTTTTTTCCAATAGGGTGGATTTAATAGTTTACATACTAAACTACCTTATGTGTAGGTGTACGATGTAACACAAAGTAACGTAATGTAAATACAATTATTTATCATGTAGCCTCTTGAGGAATTACACTATACATTGTAGTCATCTATAAACTTTCGGGGGCCTCCATCAGCAGGAGCCCTGAGTAACATCCACTGAATAATGTGCTGTCTAGACTCTTGTGAGTGTGTCCTCTTTGACTGCAGGTCCTGCGTCCAGATCTGCTTCTCAGACATCTTTGAGCCACTGTGACAAATAGAAATAAAGGTTTGTCAAAATATTCCTACTCTTTGAGGAGGGCAAGAAGTTTATTTCCTTCCAGCTGCCTGTTTTAAATTATTATCATCATTTAAAGCTTTCTTCATGTGTGTTTCCCAGCATTTGCATGATATTTACATAGTTAAAATGCAGACTTAAACCAGTTCAACAGGATGGGAGACAAATGCAAATATTGAACTTGAATTTCTATTTTGTCAGGGAGGTTGTTTTTTTTCCCCTTCTCTTTTTATGGTCGTTGTTTTTAGCTCTATACTGCTCCCAAGTGGCCCAACAGAGACTGATGGGGATGAAGGAGATGACAGGAGTCAGACTGTGGGGCTCAGGAAAATCTAACGGTCGACACAGTTTCCAGATTTGTTGTGATTTACCTTCATGATCGCTGCACCAAACCCCTGCTGAAAGTGCTGACAGAATGACACAACTGTGTGGATTAAGGCTGTAAATCATCATCATTATAGTCTAGCATGTGCTGCTCAGGTATGAATTTGTTCTGTTTTGGTGCCAATGTGAATGTGAACGTTTTAACGACCTAATAGAGTGATGCATGTATTATCATTATGATTATTATTGAACATAAAATCAATTAGTAGCAGATTTTTACGATAGTATAGCACATGTTTCATGATTTTGTTATTATTCATCTTTGCAATTAGAGTCATTATGTATATTGTACCATACTAATAATAATAATCATACAGTATTTTTCATGTGATGCAATAATAAAAATGCTTTCCTAATCCTAATTAGAGGGGGATATCTGTACGTGTTAATAGATAGATAATACTAAAAAATATGTTTGTAGTTTACAGTGTATAAAATAATAATATATTAGTAAAATGTTGTGCTATAACATTAGATTAGATAATAGATACTGCACTCCCAGCGAACAGTTTTTGGTTCCCACATTACCTTTTGGTTGCGGAACGTTTCCTGAAGGTCCCGCCCTGGGTTGTCTATGTATATATGTATATATATGTGTGTGTACATATGTATGTGTGTACATATGTATATATATATATATATATATATATATATATATGTATATATATATGTATATATATGTATACACACACATAAATATATATATATATATGTACAAATCATTAAAGCCTGAAATTAAAAACTAAATTTTAACATCCTTATATTTATGATCAAATATTAAACTTTAAAAGGCTCGTGTAGCTTTATGGATAACAATTCCATGGTGTGCACAGATAAAAAAAATCCCCACGGGTGGTTGTAACCAATGAAAAGCATGCTGACATTGACAGCCGCGGTGCATGCTGGTAGCTGTCGTGCGCGCGGCGCCGGCTGCTCGTCCACAGTGCTGAGCTCGCAGCCGTGGAGGACTACACAGCCCCGGGTCCTGGCGTGAGGCGGCGACGCTGACAGCGGCGGCAGGGCACGGAGCGAAGTACGGCGGCTGCGGCGCACTCACACCGTCTGTCTGGTTTAGTATGTGTGTATGAGTGAGTGTTTTTTCAAGGTTTAACGTAAAGTTGACGTTCGGAAGCATGCAGGCAGAATCGGGAATTGTTCCCGACTTCGAGGTGGGAGATGACTTTCAGGAGGAACCGAAGACGTACTACGAACTGAAGAGTCAGCCCCTGAAAAGCAGGTCAGTTTCCACTCTGGCCGTGGACAGTTATTTCCCACGCTGGAGCAGTTTTTGTGTTTAGGTGATATTGAGGCAGTTTTTGGTGATTTGTGGAGTGGAGCTGGTCCCGCCGCCGCTGAGCTCCGGGAGTGGGACTGTAAACTCTCCTCTGTCATTATGTTATTCCCGCTGCTGTCATGGAGTTATGCAACACTTGGGTGTTGTCAACATCCAACTTCAAATATTAGCTCGCAGACAAGCAGACCGGTCAGAGTCTGATGTGATGCTGCTGCTCAGTGAAGATGACAGACATTCAAGACTGTTTTAATCTGGATTATCAAAAAAAACAAAAAACAGATTGATTTAAATTGGGATACATGTTTTTAAAACTCAACCTTTAATTTAATATCCACTGAGAAGCATTACCTACTCTGCATTTTAATACAAGGATGAAAACATAGAGATATGTTGTTGAAACTGCTTAATTATACAGCTTTAATTCATGTCATAAAGAAGTCTGTAGTTAAAATCCACTGTATTGTATTTAGCTTTAATTGTGTAAAAAAAGAGGCAACAGTAATTAGTTACTGTGGCATCTGCACACAAACATCAGTACAGTACTGAAGTATTAGAGAGCTATTTTCAGCTTTGGCACGTTGAGGCCTCTCCAAACAATCAGCAGTGACCTGCTGTCAGGACTGTGTGGTTTGATTTGACCCTTCACCCCTTTTCTGGAAGAGCTGCACAGTGTGTGTGTGTGTGTGTGTTGCTCTCAGATATGTGTATGTCTGTGTACTGGTTTTAAATTCAGACACCCCTGTTATCGCTCAGAGTGGTTTCATTAGTAGGGCTGCACAGTTTATCACAAAAATTAATCTTATTCGCAATGACCAATGTGCAGTATCCAAACTGAAAGGCACAGCAGTTATGTGCAATGTGTGAAAAAGCACCATCACGGTGACATTCTGTGACTTGCCTTGAGGTTTGAGTTATGAAAATGTGTTTCGTTTGTTGACAGATGCCAAAAATGTCAATTTGTCATGATTTTGTTTTGGTTTCTTTATCAAGATAATGACAGATAAGATGCAAAAATGATCATTCTTGCCTTTTACAGATTATATCAAAACTGCAATATTTATACAATGGTCCTACCAGTGCAACATCTGTCCATGTAAAATACACTATTTAGACAAAAATATTGAATTCAGTTGTTTCAATTAGGTTTCGACTAGGAGGGTTAGGGTAAGGGTTAGGATAAGGGTAAGGGTTATATCTCCATTGAACAACAATCTTAATGCTTCAGCAAACCAAGACATTTTGGACAATGCTATGCTTTCAACTTTGTGGCAACTGGCCTCAACCCCATCAAGCACCTTTGGGATGAACTGGAACAGAGATTGTGAGCCAGGCCTTCTATTCCAACATCAGTGTCTGACCTTATACGGTAGATGCTCTACAAAATGAATGAACACAAATTCACATAGAAACACTTCAAAATCTGAGGTGGTTTTGAAGTCTTCTAAGAAGAGTAGATGCTGATACAGCTGCAAAAGGGGGACCAACTCCAAGTATTTAAATGTATTTGATTGGGTAAAATCTTTTTTTCAGCAGTAATATGATAATCACAATTAGGGATGCACGATATTATTGGCACGATATATCTATATCGGTAGATCGGCAGATATTGGCTTTAAAATGTAATATCGGATATTGGCAGAAACACACCAGGATCTGCCGATATAATGAATGACTGCAACGTTAGGCTAAGTACGCCGTTACCTCTTTGATTTCTATGAGGGTGCCCTCTACAATTATTACTTTTTTCCGTTTATTTATTTTATTTTACATATGTCTACATCTGCCAAGACATGAGTATGAAAATTGATGATGTTAATTCCACCACAGAAGAGACTAAATGACTGGCCCAAGCACTCCCGATATATCGGCATATTGCATATCGGCAAAAAGGCCACTATCGCGCATCCCCATGTTTTTTTTATTCATTAGTTCCTTGTTGTCATGAAAATAAGTTTTAATAGCTTTGAGGGTGTGCATTTTGAGGTGAAGGTGGACAGAACGGTGATTTATTTATGGTTCATTTTTATAGGGACAGATACGATAACAGAGACAGTTGTGATGTTGTGTGAAAGCGAAATAAAAAAGCGACATGGTTAGCTTAGCCTCGCTGTGAGCAGATGTGAAAGGGTTCGCCTTGCCCTCTCTGATCTTGTTCTGCAATCTGCACCAAAACAGAACGATGTCATTTTATGAGGGGTCATGGACCAGACTGTTTTTGTTTTGGAGGGGGTACAGAAATGTCCTGGAGACACTGAGAGTCACAATAACTCCCATTTTTTTATGCATCTTTCTGCAGAATGATTATGTGTATTTTGTGTCTGTTATTTTGTTTGGGGTTAGAAATACACAGCCTGGTTGCCAGGGAGAGACATGCAGAGGACAGTACACCACTGTCCTCACACAGAGCTCTTATTTGAGACGTCTGATAGACTCCACTTATTATTTCCCCCCCTTCTGGTTCTTGACATGTTGTTGCAGTTTATCTCTTTTTCCTCCAAAAAAAAAAAACCCATCCAAAAACCACGAGGTCAGGAAGAAAGCGGTCATCTCGAAGACTCAAACTGCTCCAACCTTTAACCCACTTCTACATTTTTTAAACTAATTTCTTCATTAGTGAAATGCCATTACACTGTTGCACATACATGAGCTGCTGAATTCGAGCTGTGTTGTGCTGTCGCGGGGAGAGCAGTGGGATGACCGGAGTCCCAGCGCTGTTTCCACAGAATCACACATTATTTTGTTTAACATTATTTTCTGAAGGAATATGGGACGACGTGCGTGCGCTTTGTGGCAATTGACGGTGTCCCACTTCCCCTTCCCAATCACATGAGGATGACCCAGCATAATAATAATACTAGTCACAATGACTGTGTTGTGACACAATGTTGCACTGAATGGTGGCCAAACTGATTACTTATTAGTGCGTTGTCTCGTCACAGCTACACACACACACACACCCAAGTTTCAAGGTGTCAAATCTTAAGTGTGACAAAATGTGATCCTATAGGTTTCACAGATCGTTTTTTTTTTTTTTTTTATCTCGCTGTTTCCTCCATATCAGCTTGACAGTGCACTCCGGCTGCTGCAGACGATGTGCCAGACGTTTTGTGCCTAATATAGACGTGAGACTGGCAGTGAAATTGGTCTTCTATGCAGTGTAAATAAGCTGTATAAATATAGCTGGGGATGTGTTATATCTGCAACTCAAGAGTTGCTTGGGGGGATCTTTTTCTTTTCTTTTTTTTTTTTAAAGGCATACTTAAATCATATTTTGATATTTATGCAAAAGTCACACTGAGGCCTGAAACTCTTAGAGACTTATGTTGTGCTTATGTTGAACAGAGGCTGGGGATGGATTTTTCAGATGAAGCTTATTAAAATGAAACTTTTTCATGTAGCTATAAGCCAGACTTTACAATTAAGATAAGATAAAATAAGATAAGCTGAGGTGAGATGAAATAAGATTAGTTATGACTTTATAGCTTTCCCATGCTGGGGAAATGTACTCGTTACAGCAGGAGCAAAAAGCCAAGAGGTGACAAAAAGTAACATAGTTACAGTAAACAGCAAAGATTTGAAGTCAAAGGAAGACTATAAGAACATAAAAATGATGAAGACTGTTAAGATATAGATATAATATACTCTGTTACTGCACACAGGTAACATGGAAAAAGTGCAGTGCCATATGCACATGTTATCTTGCACAGCTGTTGAATTGTAAAAATGCACATATGTGCAAAATAATGGTGCAAGGTTGGGGTGTTTTAATAATGTTTAGGGTCATATCAAAACATAAACTAATGCAGGGATTCTGTCTTAAAATATAGCATTTAAATGAACAGAACTCTGATTTTAGGATAGATAACAACAATGTTCCTTTTGACTTATGATCTCTATTTTTTAAAAGAACAGAATTAAAATACAGATCAAATGTGGAGCAAATATAGTATTTTGAAAACTCTTTTTTAACTTTAATCATCATGTTTGGTTTTTAATGTAATGTTGTACGTGTGTTGGAGACGAGTCGCGATGATGTTCAGAAGTTTGTGTTTATGAAAACTAAAAAATGAAATTGAAGAATAAGTCTTTTTATATGTCAAATAAAAGTCAAAGAGCCAGAGAGAGCCAGTGACATAGCGCTGAGTCAGAGGTTAACCGTTATGAGAGTTGGTGTTAGGAGCAGCTTGTTCTCGTGGGGAGTCCCAGACAGATGCCGGAGATGCCAAAGAGTTACATCCATGATCTAAGAAGGAGTGAGTAAGCTAAATGACACAGACAGGTGTTGTGGTGTCAGTAAAATATTGTTCGAACATTACATGGTCTGCAGTCAAGATCGCACCTTATGTACATTCATGACCACTTCTGTTGCCTCTTGAAGCATGTGTCTGCTTTGCATTTCTTTCTACTGTGGAAAATCCTCACAAACTCTGGATATTTTGCTCTGCTTCATGAGCTGTGATTAATGCTGATCTGTAACTCTCTGTCGACCTCTGTTGGTGACCAATAGGAACTGCAAAACGGTGAAAAGGACACTTCAGCTTGTGCATCCACTGATCTTACAGTGGGACAACTTATATGTATCTTTATTTTAAGGTATGAGCCTTTCACTAGTGATTAGTTTATTTATTTATCGAAAGAAAAGCTGCAAATCCTCACAATCATTCGTCTTTTTTGCTTTGTCACAGGTGTTTGAGCTTTCACTGTTTGTTTAAGAAAAGAGCTTTTCTCCTGTTGTCATAACACTGTAACTCTGTACAGCAGCTACACCTATTTTTTGTCTTGAAACCAGTCGAGTTAAGTTTTTGCTTGCTCGCTAAGGGTAAATTATTATTCTGAATTTTTCAGCCATAACTCTCCACCATGGTTCCTTGACAATGTGGTGTCTGTAAATATTACCTTGAAGAAAACCCGAAAAGAAAGTTACACAAAAAGCTGCTTTCTTCAGTTTGTAGAACACTGTAATCCCTCTCCTTGTGCAAGTGTCCTTGGCTGCTCTTTTCCTTTTTTCTAAGCACACTGTAGAGGAGAAGGAGCAAGAGCAGGCCTTTTCTGCACAAAAACAACTGATGTGAATACAGTGCAACACCTAATTCAAGAAATAAAACCTGGCAAGTTTGATTTGGTCCTGCCAGTGTTGATTTGCAGGGTTTACAAAATGTATGTGGCCGGTTTTATGGAAATGTTATCATGCTCTTTAATGGACAGGCAGTGGCACAACTGTAGATCTGAGTGGCAATGACTTGCTTACAAAAGGAAATCCTTTTGCAAGACGGCTGGGTTTATGTCTTTAGTCATTTAGACATGTTGATCCTTTGTTGAGGATAACGAGGCAGTTAAATACACCACCAGAGCCTGATCAGCACATTGGTTGATATGAGCCTTTTACAGACATAGATTCAAAGCTTCTCCATTTGCTGTTTTCTGTCATTAAGAATTGTTTTATTTCACAGAATAAATGCTGCAGAAAAATGCATTAGCCACCTGATAACTTGAATTTCCCTCACATTGATATATCTTACCAAATTACATGTGTTCATTTCAAGTCAATTTCACCTTAGAACTCAAGAATTCTAAGGAATGTTTCAGGCTAAAGTGGAAGTTTTGATTTTAAACTGAAGCAACTAATAGGAAGGACATTACGGATGGGAATCAGTATCGGTTTCAGCACAAATGTGTTGTTAACAGCTTCATATTTCTGTATCGGACTAATATCGGTATCGGTAGATACTTGAGTTTGAGATATCGGACACAAAAAGTGGTATTGTCCCATCCCTAAAAGATGGTGTAACAAAATTATAGAGCTGCTGCTTAGAGTTTTGTTTTTTATTATGAATGAATGTGTCAGGGTTTTTTAAAACCTGATTCAAATTAATGAGGCAAAATATCTTATTTGTGCCACAAAAGCATGATTTGTGATGTAACTGAAAATTTCTATTTCTATAAATTCTATTTTATTTTTTATTTTTTTAAACAAAAATAGTTGCTGACAAATTTCCATCTCATAATGGGGAGTAATTGACTCAGATGTGATATAAAAGCCAAACTGGTTTGGCCAGTCATTTATTCATTGTGGTGTTTCCTGTGAATGCAGAGTCTCTACCTGCAGTTGTTGACGTGGTTTGAGTTTTAGTCGAAGTGAAGTTTCCTTCTCACTGCTTCTTGATTTCTTGTCTCTCTTTTGTTTTTTGTTGTTTTGTTTCATCTGTGTCATGTGGAGCTACCCAACACTGCATAAAGATGCTTCTTTATCACAGATTTGAGTTGTTTGTGACTGATAGTGGGGGAGCAAAGCCAGCTGTAGCACACTGGGGGTGTCCATGTATATCAACGCACTGTCATGCCGGGTCACTGACTTGTACTCCAGCAGAGAGGTTATGCAATGTGTCAGGACAGATCCGTGAACACCTGCGTCCTGACAGAGACAAGCTCATAGGACACAGGCTCATCACATGCAGCTTAGTTTGCAGCAGCAGCACAGTTTCTCAGTGATGTTTCAACTTCTCACCAACTTTCTCGCCAGCATTGCACTGCAGTCCCGTTATAGCTATGTGATATTCATACGTCGCTGCGCTCTCTGACGTTCTTCACAGCAAGATTTTGGTCTGGAGGGACGACAGACACCAACGCCATTGTGTTACTCATGATGCTGATTTGTGGAAGGTGACGTTGGCATTGAGGAAAGAGCCAATCCTGCTTTTTGGGCGATTAGAAAAAGTGGTGGGGAAATCAGATAGAGAATTGCTAGTTTGGCATGTTTGGAATGGGTGTTTGAATATGAGGAGAATGGGTGCTTTCAGATGAGTCTTGAGGGAAGTCAAGTTGGTACTTTATTTTTATTTTTTTTTACATATTACCATGGTCTGGGTCATACATTCCGTGTCAGAGGTCTGCTATGGTGTGATATAAATGTTGGAATTTATCCTTGTCATTGGCAGTGTGCACAACTCAGAGAAGAGACAATGCTATGTTATGAGAGGAAGTCCACACATATACAACCCTTTACCTTTACCTTTACCTTTGAGAATACAAGGACATACATATTGAGGACAAATTGGGGGGGGAACGAAAATCGGGCGAGTACTTGCCACTGCAGGACTGGAATGTGGAACGCTAGACTAACATGGACCCAGAACGACCCAGGCCTTAGTTGCACGTTGACCTACATAAGCTAGGTATGGGACATAGTGAGATTCTGACAGTGTGATGACCTCAGGCAAAAATATCATGGTAATATCACAACATTACTGTTTTGCGATTACCGCTCTGAAATGGCACCTCCTTCATTCATAGAATCAAAAAACCCAGCTCCCTGACTGACACACCAACTTCATATCTTAGGCATGGTACAACAGAAGATTTTAGTGCTTTTAATACCATGACTTTTTATTCCGGTCCACGCGGTCGGTGTAGTGGTTAGCACTCTTGCTTTTGCAGCAAGAAGTTCAGGACCCAATCGGAACAACGGCCTTTCTGCATGAAGTTTGTATGTTCTCTCTGTGTGTTTGTGGTTTTTCTACAGGTTCTTCGGTTGCAATATGGGGATTAGGTAAATTGGACACTCTAAATTGACCATGAGTGTGAGAGTAAATGGTTATTTGTCTCTGTGTGGTCCTGTGATGGACTGGCGAACTGTCCAGGGTGTACCCGGCCTATTGCCCTATGTCAGCACCCCCCGACCCTCTTGTGCATAATAAAGCGGTAGAAAGTAGATGGATGGAAAATGGACTGCAGTATTCCTTTAAAATCTCACTGTATGTTCTGAAAGGTGCATTTTCACAGAGCTGAAGTTTATCTTGCTCATAGAGACTGGAAATCTATGGTCTCCATTTCGTGGTGATGATACACGTCTCAAAAGTGAAATAGTATCTATGAGGTTTTAAGCAACATGTTGATGAATGGCGTATATCAGTCGGCCACTTGTTTCCCCCTCTGCTCTGCTCTGCTCTGCTGTTGCTCTGGACGTGGTTGGTCCTCTGCCTGGAACTGTGTGGCGATTGGAGATTCCAGGCCGGGCCCCCGGAGCCTCCCCCTCTGACACATTCTACACGGTGCAACACCAGCATGACTTTCACCGCTCTCCAAGGGCGGGTGGTGCACCTTCAGAAAAAAACAAACAAATATGGAGGCCGTAGGAGTGCAAGTGTATAGACCCTGCTCCTTCAACTGTCAGTGAGTATGGCGTCTAGTGATGCTTTGAGGGATTCATTTGGAGGTTTACATGTACGTGTGTGTGTGTGTGTGTGTGTGTGTGTGTGTGTAGGACAGTGTTCATAGAGCTGGGCTCTATGAGTTTTTGCAATTTTTCTATTTGAAGCAGAAGTTGCAGATTGAACAAAAACTTTCTTCTGTGAGGTTGTTGTTTTGCCATTATTGTCCATTAGGCACTAAAGGGTTATTAGATCTGAGATCTGAGAGTTGGAATGGATCACCGGCAGCGTGCTGCATGGTGACGCTGTATTACAGACTGTTTAGCTTTTTTGCTCCAGTCGTGACTTACCTTTGCCTCTCTCTGGATGCAAAGCTCCTTCATTTTGTTCCTTGTTGTGTCTCTATCAGTCGGTAAAGCCTGCATGAAAAGACTTCACCCCTGACTAATAATAGAGGATGATGGAGTTGAGTAGTGAGCAGATTCTAAGGGAGTCATGAGTGGGGTGGGTGGGACTCTTCAAGACTGTACAGCTTTTGTATTTCTTGTTTTTTTTTCTTTTTGGGATACACACAAGTATGAGGGGAGGTGTGTACACGAACAGAGGGACACAAACACACACGCACAGAGAAAAAAAGTTAAAAGGGACAAAAGGGCTTTTTATGTGTCTCAGTGGTTTGTTTGGCAAAAAGCAACAGAGCATTTTGAAAAGACCAAACAAAGAAAGTGGTTGAGCCCTGCTTTGTTTGTTGAAAGGTTTCTGATCACACACACACACACACACGCATATACGGATATACGCAAACACACATCAGTGTGATATTTGGGAATTTAGGTGATATGACTATCAATAGACCTCAGCTGTAAAGCTCTCACCATTATTTGGAAATTTTGTATAATTAAACTCTTGGGCCTTTGATGGGGTTGATATTTTTAAGTTTTGTTTTAAGTTGCTTTTATTGACACCAATACTAGTATCACTGTCATAGATATATACGTCACCTTGTATGTGGCTTGTGACTTATCACCAGCCCACTTGTTAACAGTTATTTTTACATATTATACATCTGTTTATTAAATATTATCTTATTATTGTTAGTAAAGTGTTATATTTTCAATAAAGCTATTAAAAATAACACAACTTGAATTCACCTTATTTTACATTTCACTAAAATCTCACTTGAAGTGATTAAATTTGACCCAATTTCTGGATTTTTTTGCCAAACACGACCCACTGGATCCTGTCGGGTCCCTGCTCTAATCTGTCGGCCACATTTTTACTACACTTTCATTCATCTCTTTTCAAGTAAATATTCTCCATGTGCAAAAATACTTTATACTTTTGTTGACACAAAGCTAATAACTTATGCAGTTACATTCAGTTTCTCTCACCAAAACACATTATACTACATACACAGTCACCTATTGTATTTATTTTCAGTGACCAGCTAAAGAAAATATGAATATTTTCAGTTTGCTGTTAAAAAATCTGCAAATATTCCAATTAGATCAGTTGACCTTTCAGTGGCTTCAACAGTGTGCTTAAAAATTAAAGTCACTTTGGAAAATTGTTCCCTACAAAGCTTGTTTCAGCTTCACTTAAATAAAATTTTGTCTGCAGCTTAATTTTTTTGTGACAGGAGAAAAAAGGAAATGAAATGAAACTTCTCTTTTCTTCAAACTGGAACAGAGAAAAGAAATATCATATATACTGTGCTTATGAAATGTTTATTTCTATATAGCATTAGATCCATTGACATTTTTGACATTTCTGAGATGAAAGGGAAGACGACATTAAACCTTACTGCATGTACTTGGTGGAGAAACCTAAGCAAATAAAAAAAACTGCTGCAGAGAACAAAATGTAGCCTTTGTTCTGCAGTCATTGAATCTGAAACTATTTATTTATGCAGCAGCACCAGTCAGCAGTTTTTCTGCAGCGCTGTCTTCGGGGAACTCTTAATATTAATCTCAAGAAAGTAAAAGCTTAATTGAATTATGGAATTTCATCTCATTACATATGGTTGCATAGTTTTTGCTCTAGTGCAGGGTTCAATGAGTGTGGACAATGGGATTCTCTGCCGTACCTTGGGAGGTTAATGGTATGTTGAGGGCTCAGCGCCCGCTGAAAACACTGTAGACCATCGCTGTGTTGGACTCCGCTGGCTAATTAGTACGATTACTGCACAGCTGGATTGGCGAGACGTTTTGCTGAGTTTTATCAAAAGGATCACTCACTCGACGAGGGCTTCATCCCGACAACTTCTGCTTCAGCAGAGTCTCTCTATTTTAGGAGCGCAGCGCTCTGTCTGGGGAGAAGCCGTCTAAAATTAAGAGAGTGGGAAAACTGACGCAACCATCTTATGAAAAATGTTCCTCTTTCAGGTTGTGCATGTGTGTAAAAAGCTGCAGATACAGCAGCTGTGTGCTGCTCTTTTTGTGCGTCTATTGTCCAAAATAATATTTACTATAGAGGTAGATGGAATTTTTTAAAATTCACTTTTTTATAGTTTTTGTTGATTATGTATGTAATATTTAGTTTATTTATTGAAAATACTGTGTATAATTGCACTGCAGTGCAGCCGTAAAATGTGCATTGGAGTCACAGACCATAAGTGTTGTTCACTAACTGACGTTAAGCAATTGTATGTATTATATGTTATCATTAAACAGTTATATTTTATCATATGGATTAAAAAGGAAAATCTGCTAAATATATGGGCCAAAAACGTCTTATTTACTATCACAAATGAAGAAGAGAAGCATATCATATATTTTTTTACTGACTGATATCATATGATATCATAGAGATGGGTGAAAGATTTAACCATGATAAAAAAACAAATTCATATTGTTGAGTTGACTGTGGATAACAATCATGATAACATTTCAGTTAACCCTTCTGTTAGTTAATTCAAAAACTAACTAGACCTTTGCGCCCATGTACTTATGATGGTAGCCCTTCCTCGCAACAACCGTCCAATCACAGACGAGATTCACCAGGGTGTCGCACGTTTGTCACGTGAGCTTCTCTGTACTGTAATTCCTAAACGGTTGAATAACTGCCAGATATTGAAAGTTATCTTGGAAAAAGTTGGGCATAAGCACTCACTCATTGAACTTTTTTCCACAATTCTACATCCATAAAATCTAGACAAATCCAGGCGGCCTGATTAGAATGATGGTCGTAAGAGGGTTACAGATTGATTTTCGCTCCTGTGTAAAAGTTGAACAAATAATGGTTTTAAACTTCTTTATGGACAGGAAACACCAAAAAACATTTCACTCATTCATTCATTCATTCATATTCTACCGCTTTATCCTCCATATGAGGGTCGCAGAGGGCACTGGTGCCAATCCCAGCTGACATAGGGCGAAAGGTGGGGTAACATTTCCCTCATGACGTGTTGTGTCTCACAGTGTGTTTGTGAACCTTTGCTATATTGACATAAATACATATATATTGTTAATGAATTATTGCCCAGCCCTAATCTCATACTGGAGAAGCTTAAAAATGGCTGAAATGAAATCAGTTTGTAAATTAGCAACAGTTAAGATGTTCCTTTTGATCAGCCAGTTTCCTTTCATCATATTAACCTGCTTTCCCTCCATCCTCCTCTACCCTTTTCTTCTCTCTCTTGCTTGACCTCTCTTTCCTCGTCTGACCTGTCTCTACCCTCTCTCGGGCTATCGCTGCTTCTTTTTTACCTCTCCAATCCCCACTTTCCTTTTTCTCTTTTGACACCCGCCTCCCACCCCACTCTCTCTATCTCTGCTCATTCATCTGGCATCTCTCTCTCTCATCTCGGCAGCAGCCCATCGGACCAGCATGGCTCCTCCAAGCCCCCGCTGAGCTCCTCAGCCATGACATCACGCATCCTGCTGCGGCAACAGCTGATGCGGGAGCAGCTCCAGGAGCAGGAGCGGCGGGAGCAGCAGAGACAGCAGGCCGCCCAGTACCCACAAACCACAGCGTCCCAGACCCCCGCCATCAACGTCACTGTCCCCGTCAGTCTGCCGCCTGCTGCACAGGTGCCGATGGAGGTGCTGAAGGTAAGCAACAGTAATTGTGTTCTGTAGTGGCAAAGGGAAGAACAGAGATTGTGTTATCAGGATGTAAAATAATTTTATTTTTACAGTTATGTGTAAAGTTTCCAGCTCTTAAAATTAGAAGTTGCATGTGTCACCACTGCAGCAGCAGTGGACTAAATGATCCAGGCTGAGCTATATTCATAGATTCTATTGACTCATGTGTGCACAGACAGGCAATCAAGATTTTCTACGACTGTGTGTGTAAAAAAAAAAAAAAGCACAGGAGTGAGTGAAGTGTGTTAAACTGCGTATATGGGGATTATGTTTCCTGAGAGAATTCCTCTTTAATGCATGCTGTGCTTCCAGCCATTTGGATTTAGCCATCTTTAATCCTATTTGCTCAGCTACATTCACATCTTTTCATAGCTTTGATTCCCTGGCAGTCCAAAGGACAGCAGACTGTTAAGGGACTGTTTTCTGTAGGAGTAGAGACTGTAAGAAGGTTCATTTTATCTGGTGAGTTTTTCCCTGTGTTTGTCTTATGCATGAAAATGTCTTCATTTTAATGAAATGGCAACAGAAATGTGTTGAGTTGTGCTGTGCTGTGTGGCACTGAGCTCGCAGATGTGTGTTTTGGAACTTAGTGTCTTAAAGTTCTGCTCTGTGTACGATTTACATTGACTCTTGGATTTTCAGCATAAAGGAACTCTTTTTATAAGGAATTTGAAGTTTTTTTTTTAAAGGTGTTGAGATTCGTCCATTTCAGTTATGTCTCTCTTTTTTAAGGAAAATGTGACTTTTACATAATTACAAAGTTGCCATAGTGTACAGGGAAAAATGCTTATTTGTCATACTTGCATTTTCATGTTTTTGAGCGTTGGTATATGTCTAAGGAAGTGACACACTCACTACACTTTTTTATCTCTTTGTGATCGAATTTGTTATCAAAAAAGTGAACTTTAAAGGAAATCTTTTACAACCGTATGATATTGGTGACGATTGATTAATACATTTTAAACACTTCAAGAAATCTATGTACGTATTAGGCCTGAACAATTAATCTAACAATTAATCGCAGGATGCACAATATTTCTTAAAGCCAAAATGTGTGTCAAATTACCATTTTAGATCAAATATTGTCCTGACCTGTACACATCACATTCTACATACTGAAGTAAACATATTTGTTTCTCATACATCTGCACAAATATTACACAGCAATCATTTAAAATATTCAAAGGAAAATGTGTAATCACAATTTCAGTCAAAATATTCACAATTAGATATTTATTCTAAATCATTCAGCCCTAGTACGTATTTAGGGAGTCATATCAGATGATACTGCAGTAAATTTCACAGTTGTGTGTGTGTGTGTGTGTGTGTACAGATCACAATATAATCGCCATACATTTTTAGACTCCTCATTGGAAACAATCAGACAATACATCAAAGTTTAAATTTGGAGCTATGAGTGAGTCATTTTTCTTCGAAACTAAATCCACATGCATGGATTTCATGGTCACTTGCTCAGCCACACTTTCATCACACTGGACATGTGTGGCATGGACAGTATATCCCTTGAACACTCTGCCTGCCTCACCCAGCATAAACATGATTTACTCTCCATAATCTGCTGCTCTTTGAGAGGTTCAGGACGCCCCTGAACCGATGTACAATACATCAAGTGAGGGTAGTTTCTCGACTTTGGCGAGAGCTTACAGACATTCTTCTTTGACTGAAGTCCTCAAATGAAAAGGCCATTCCAGCTTGGCGCTGTTGAGCTGGGTTAACCAGCTCCCCTGTCTGTGGGTAGATTAGCACAGTCCACACAAAGCTCATGGGTACCAGGCAGAGCTGCTGGACCTCAAAAAGTGCAAACATTAAGCTCAGATGAGTTTATCTAAAGACTGATTGGGCCCTTAATTAACCAAGTGACCTCTGACCTCTGAGGAATAAGTAAAGGATCAGTTTAGGGATCAAGACAAAGGCAAGCACAGCCTTACCACACACCGATCGTTAATTCAGTGAAGAATGCTCGTAATTAGCCCCCACTGCTTTCATTCCATGGCAAAAAAAAAACACTGCTTTGAAATTTATGTAGGATAACTTCCTAAAAGGGTTTTTTTTTTCTTTCCCCCTCAAAGGATTTACAGTGCCATGAAAAGAGCAAATTACTCTTCAACCTTGCACAAAATGCAAGCTTGTGACCATCAGAAAGTAGAAGGATGCCACACGGGTCATTTATTTAAAATGTGATCTGTAATTTGGCGAAATCTTGTGCAAAAACCGTTCAGTTTGCACAGCGCAGCATTATATTTCTGTCAACACAGGCCAATAAGGTCAAATAATTTCAGTTACAGGAACATGTGATTTGTTTCTTCGCTATTAAAGCAGCAGGAAACTGCAAACAACATTGTCAGGCACCTATTCTCCAACAGAGAATAGGTCAAATCGTTGGATTGGATGTTTGAAAGAGAAAAAGGCAACTATCTGACTTATTCACTGTGATGCAAATGCTTCACTTAGCACAGGCAGCATGTTATAAAGAAAGATGTCCACCATGACCATCATGTGACCAGGATGGGAGGGAGGGCTGTAAATGTCTTCAATGCAGTTTGGGTATTCTCTTTCTGAGTTGGCTGTGTAGTAAATGTGTTATATCAACAGCTGTAACATAACATTTGTATTCTGGTGGTTATTTATCAAACTCTGTTTGTGTAATAACAGGACAATATGTCAGAGACAAGGAGACCACACACTCGTCTGATGTAGCCTGCTCACATTAGCATCACAGTTGTTGTGTCCAAGTCCCTCGTTGTGAACGTTAACAGCTTAACCGTGAGACAAAGTGGCCCATTCTTCTCGTCTGCAGAGCTAATGGGGCATTCTTGTTCATGTACCCTGGTAGGACCATGATGGAGCGCCTCGAGCACACAAGTAAAAAATAAAAATACACATCGGCGTTTGTCACTCAGCTCTCCCCTCGCGTTCTCTTTCAATGTGTCTGCCTCGTCTGTTTGTAGCTAAAAGACACGGATAAACAACGGGATGTCTTGTTGTGCTGTGGCTGCAGATGCTGTGAGTGTTTTTGGAAAGAGAACCGTTTGTTGTGAAGTTGAGCAAAATAAAGTTTGAGGCTTATTCGTTTCTTATACTTACAATCAGATACTTTGACTATCAGACCAGTTCATCATAACATCATAAGGTCAAAAATGTTCCAACTTCATGTCTGTAGTTCAGGCCAGCAAGATAATCTTATTATGTGTGATAATTGAGGAAAACCCTGAGGACATAAACAAACTCGGGGGAAAAAAACACAGTTTACCATTTTATTGTAAAGACAAAACGAACATTTTTTACAGTTTGGAGCTGTGACTTATGCTTGTTTATATTTTTGTAATCAATTATTCAACTGATACTTTGTCCCTTTAATAGTACATTGTTCGGGCAATAACATGTCATAAAACTGTGATGAATGGTTTAGACAAAATTATTACAAACAAATGATAAACAGAAAATCAGTTTAGAGCAGCAGCTTATGGTTTTCATCTCTAATCAGTCCTAAGGTTTCTTTCATCATTTATAGTTTTAGTATTTATAGTTTAGTTTTAGTAACTGCTATTGGATTAAGCCCTGAACGATGTCTTTAAATTGTTTTATCTGACCATTTGTCCAAAACTAAAATATACTCATTTAATTGTCAGATTAGACAAAAGAAATGACAATAATATCATGGTAAGGGAGGCAATAATATTATGGTAATGCCATCTTATTTCTTATGTAGTGTAAGGCATTGAAATAACAATGGTAATTGTGTCGTAATAAGGAAATAATACTTCAATAATGCCGCGTTATTTACAAAGTAATCACCACGTAATAGCTTGCTAATGATAATTACTGAAGGCTACTTTCAGTGAAATAATGCCCCATAAAAATGTAAGTGAATGAAAAGTGATAATTACTATATTGAGTGGAAATTCCAAATCACAACAAAACATAACTATTACAAAACTATGACCTTATTTCAAAGGTCATCAGTGGAGAGATGAATTCAGGACTTATAAAGACCAACTGTTGCCTCTGTGCATACTGTAATTGTTTTCTTTAATGGGGGACCTTTGACGTTGTCATGTGCACATAATGCACTCACTGACCTCGTTGTTTCTATTCTTAGTGCCGGAGGAGTGAGACGGACAGTTGCGTGGAGCTCCTATAGTAATCCCTTTATTATGCTTCTGCGCCACTGGCAGACTTCGCCTGAGGCATTTTGTTTTCTGGTTGTCATCTGTCCAGTTCTCTTGAATCCAGAACCTCCTTTCGTTTGGTACTAACGTTCACCTGAACTCAAGGATTAATTGATTTGTTTTTAAGATCAAAGGTGAAGTTTACTGAGGCATCAGAAGGCTTTGTGGCGCTGGGAATGTGACGTCTCAGGCATTCAGAGGGAGTTTACACTTGGAAGGGAGGGTAAAGATAAAACGTCAAGTGGCCAAGTGACCTCCTCTCTGGTAAACGTCATGTGTCAGTCCCACCCTGAAGGAATTTTCATTTCATTGGACGAAACAATTTGGATAAAACATGAACAGATTAGAATTTTATAGCCAAAGGTCCGGTTCAGTTTGACCTCACAAAACATTTTTGTTCATCACTCCATCTTCCACATGAGGGTCGCAAGGTTGCTGGAGCCAATCCCAGCTGACATAGGGCTAAAGGCTTGGTGCACCCTCGACTGGCGAACACACAGAGACAAACAACCATTCACTCTCAAACTTACGCCTACAGGCAGTTTTTTAGAGTGTCCAGTTAACCCCTGCGTGTTTATTGGACTGTGGGAGGAAACCGGAGAAAAACAGAGAATGCGAGAATGCAAATTCCATGCAGTTTTTCTGCAGCAAACCTGGGTTTTTTGCTGCAAGGCAGCAGTGTCAATGTCATAATGCACTCAATCATCCATACATTTAATGCATTTAATTTATTTCTTTTTATAGAAATCTTCACTGCACATTTGTGAGAATCAGTCAATGGTAAGAAAAGGACCAAGATCATTCATTTTAAACTATTGTGTATTTTAAAATACACAGTTGATTATCAGGAGAGGAAAGACGAAAACTTTTTTCTAACTTTTTATGAAATATTTCATATTTCACCTTTCTTTTACCTGCTAAAATCACTTTTTGATGGAGCAGCTCTCAAGTCATAGATAAAGATATGAAACATGACAACAGACATTAACCTGGTCTAGCTTTTTTACAAGGTACAACTATTTAATCTACAAAATGATCTGACATTTTTTTACTGTAAAATGTATCTGGAAGTCATTACAGCTGTGAGATGGATTTAGAGGATTTCAAAAAATTAAACATAGTTGTCTCAAAGTAATTAAAAATATGTAATGAGTGCATGAACCTATATTAAGCACAGTTTATAAGTAGATGTACTTCGCCACTTTCCACGGCTTCATGCTGTATTTACTGGCCAGCACTTATTATATTTTGCTTCTTCTTTTTTTTCACTTGATCAGTATCCTGCTGTTTAACCTTTACATCTCGCCGCGTCTCTGTTGCTACGATATACAGGACTCGCAGTGAATCAGACGATCAATTAAAAGCCCATTTTCTGTTATAGTAAGGTAATGACAGATAAACAGGGCCGGACAGCAGGAGGAGGATTTTATTTTCCCTCCAATCGTGCAGTCTACATTAGTGGACAAATCTGTAATAAACACAAACATTGAAAGTATTCAGAGCACTTCACTTTTTCCACATGTTGTTATGTTACAGCCTTATTCCAAAATGGATGAAATTAATTTTTTACCTCAAAATTCGACACACAACACCCCATAATGACAACGTTTTTTTTTTTGCAAATTTAATAAACAAAAACATACTAAGAAATCACATGACATAAGTATTCACAGCCTTTGCTCAATACTTTGTTGATGCACCTTTGGCAGCAATTAGAGCCTCAAGTCTTTTTGAATATGATGCCACAAGCTTGGCACACCTAGCTTTGGGCAGTTTTGCCCATTCCTCTTTGCAGCATCTGTCAAGCTTCATCGGGTTGGATGGGAAGCGTCGGTGCACAGCCATTTTCAGATCTCTCCAGAGATGTTCAATCGGTTTCAAGTCTGGGCTCTGGCTGGGCCATTAAAGGACATTCCCAGAGTTGTCCTGAAGCCACTGGAGCAGGTTTTCATCCAGGATGTGTCTGTACATTGCTACATTCATCTTTCCCTCTATCCTGACGAGTCTCCCAGTTCCAGCCACTGAAAAACATCCCCACAGCATGATGCTGCCACCACCATACTTCACTGTAGGGATGGTATTGGCGTGGTGATGAGCAGTGCCTGGTTTCCTCCAAACGTGATGCCTGGAATTCCCACCAAAGAGTTCAATCTTTGTCTCATCAGACCAGAGAATTTTGTTTCTCATGGTCTGAGAGTCCTTCAGGTGCCTTTTGGCAAACTCCAGGGGGTCTGCCATGTGTCTTTTACTAAAGAGTGGCTTCCGTCTGGCCACTCTACCATACAGGCCTGATTTGTGGATTGCTGCAGAGATGGTTGTCCTTCTGGAAGGTTCTCTTCTCTCCACCATCGGGTTCTTGGTCACCTCCCTGACTAAGGCCCTTCTCCTCCAATCGCTCAGTTTAGATGGCCGGCCAGCTCAAGGAAGAGTCCTGGTGGTTATAGTAGAGGGCTGTAACATAACAAAATGTGGAATAAGTGAAGTGCTGTGAATACTTTCCGGATGCACTGTATGGAACAAATCTGTATTTTACAAAATGGGTGCCAACCCTGTGCTCCAGTGTCTTTTGTCACCACAAATGTTTGCACGCTGCTTCCACCACATGCTTCCAGCATGTGTAGGCAGTCTCATGCCCATTGACCGAGAATGAATATCAGATACTGACGTTTTTACTGCAGACCAGTGAACTACATCAACAATGGACGCTATTCAGCTTGTATTTGTGCCTCCAGACATAAACAGCAGGATAATTTATGCTAGCATTGGTAAAGCAGACAGGTCAACTACATAAACAACTGACTGCTAGTGCCTGGTCCAGTGGCAGCTACTATCAAGCCCTGGTTTTAGCAGCTAGCACTAGGCCCCAACAGTAGCATCATTTTATGTGTCAGGTTACTGATATACACCACCTCCATAGCTGACAACTTCTCAGTATTTTAAGATTTTCACAACTTTTATAATTTTTGGGAAAAGTGGACATGCAGTTGATCAAATGCACCAAAAACACTAACTATAATGTCACATCGCAGGTTAGCTGAAGCTAACAGTTACACTGCAGCTTAGTATCTACATGATATCCTAATTGGCCACACAAATCCAGAAGATCCGGTAGCAACTACGAACAGGTTTGTGTACTGTTGACAAATACTGACAAAATAAATTAACTCGTTGTCATTTAATAACACAGTTTCCTCCTCGACATAGCTCGCTATCCGATATCCAACTGATATCTGGGGTCATGCCTATAGTCTTAGGGGTGATGCCAATGGCAAGTGGTAGAAAGGATACTGACTACCGATACTTGCAACGTCATATCTCCAATTCAGGTTTTCAGTCAGAATGACATCACTTTCGCCATTGCCATTATAGATATAGACAATTCAGGTTTCAGATCTACAACATCATTATGAACAGTCATAATTCAAGTTCAAGATATCTTTTAATGATCCTCAATTAAAGATATCTACATTGTCCCTTTTAGATATCTTGAATTAAGTTTCAGATAGTCAGAATGAAGTTGTAGCTATCTCAGACTTGAATTGTGACATTGTGATGTCACTACCTTACGGACTGGCATTTTTCTGGGAAAAATGTTAGCAGATAGGGGGAGAGAAAGAGAGAGAGAGCATAATGTGTCCTCTTTGAGTAATAACTGTTCTTTTAGTGTATAAATACCATGGCTGTACAACAACATATATTTCCCTCAAAATGATCTGCAATCAAGTTATGATTCACAACATGTTCAGTGTTCCTCAAGATCAGTGGTAACAGTAACTTAAGTGGTTGACGGAAACTGATAATAAACATAAAAAACTAACTAAAACTTCACTCCATTAGTCACTTTAGTCCTTTACTGAACTCATTCATTCACACAAAACATAGCTCATGGTTCTTAATGAGTCATTGTTGTGCTGTAGAATATGCTCCTCTTTACTGGTTTCAGCTTTACGACCCTGTAGTGATGATTTACAGCCTAAGGTGATCTCAGTCATACCTGCGGGATAACATATGGTAATGTCCTCACGTGATTACCCCCCCCCCCCCCCCACACACACACACACACACACAACAACGATATTAACCTTCACTAAATGAATCTGGTTCGGCTTTGTGTCAAATGTTTATGTCTTTAAATGTGGTAACTGCTTTGTTTTGAGACATTAGTCTGCCATGAAAACTGCATTTTCCGACAACTTGACCCAGTGTATTTCAATCTTTGTCACATTATGTAGACATTTCAGAACTTTAATCAGATTATAACACCCATATTGGATTTTTTTCATTTTTATTTTTTAGTAGTGGGCGTAATAAAGACATTTACAAGGCACTACACAGGCATTACAGGTACAGTAACATTCTGCAAATCTCCTCAGGCAATAGAATATTATAGAATAGAATATTCCTGTTTCCATTTTACAGAGCACAGTACAATTATGTCTTGGATTACAATAAACCCACTGTAAACTCCAATAGGGTGTCATCATTTTTATGTCTGTATTAAGAAAATACTGTTTATGTGGCAGTTAATATTCAGGTTAATATTGGAATATTGCTGTCCATGTAAACACAGTCAATATGAAGCAGTGACCACCTTCATAAAACTATAAAGCATTTTTGTTCTTGCTCTGTTTAATTTCCCCTGAACAGAAACTATGTTTTACTATAATAACATTATTAGTATCGTGCCTCCGTCATATAAACGGGCTTTACAATACTATCAAGAAGAGGCAAGAAGATTTATCGCATCAAACTGCTGAATGACTGGCAGTAAAGTGCGCTTCTGAAACTTTACGTGGACCCCTCTTTATGTTTTCTCTCATACTCCAACCCGTATGCAGCCGCTTCACTTCCTCTGTGCAGCACAGGAATCCCGTCGTCCGGGTGACACAGAGTTGTTACACTATGCTATACTGAGAAACACAGAGAGTCGCGTGGAGCTGATAGACTGAGGCAGCATTGTGTGAACTCATTTAACGATGGTTTGAACAGACGTGTTTTAAGAATGAAATAAGTGCTAAACTAGTTTACACTAAAGTTTTGTTGTTTAAATGTTGCATGGCTCGATAACAAATCGGGGTTTATGTTAGATTACATGGTAATTACTACAACAGTGACGTGAGCATCAGTGCTCCACCAAAGCCTTTGGTTTGCTTTTTCCAATAATTCACCTCAGTTACTAATAACTAATAACCATAAATGTCAACCCATTTGCAACCACATAATGTCAACTGTGTTGTGTTCCAAGAAGCAGAGGAAATGTCAAAAAACCTGTGACTCTGACAGTGAACCCACACATTAAGGGCTCCACCAGAACAGACACCATCCATCATCTACCACTTTATCCTCCACACGAGGGTCGCGGGGGGCGCTGGTGCCAATCGCGGGGGACACCCTGGACAGGTCGCCAGTCCAGGGAAAACCCTTGCGCACACACACAGGGAGAACATGCACACTCCATGCACTATAAGGCCCTTGTTCATGGTCTTCATGGTCTTGAACCCGGGTCTTCTTGCTGCCAGAACAGACACACTAGTTAAAAACAAATGAACTGGCCACGATTGTTATTCATTGGCTTTTAGACACAGTTTGCCCATTCTTACCTGATTAATAATGTCAAATGAAGACACAGGGAGAGGCGAGCTGTAGACAAACAAGAATGAGACCGACTTTATTCTTTGTTCTGCATGTGTCGAACCAGAACACATGGTAAGAATCCTCAGGGTTGTGTTTTTTTTTTTGTTTTTTTTTAAAGAAACAGCCCCAAGCAAGTTTGGGGAAAGAGGTGGTTGTGCAGAACAAAGGCGCTAATTGTAAGAAGCATGTCCTTACATCAAGTGATACACCATAAAGGAATAAATTCAGATTTTACATAAAACAACACACGTTTGAAAAGGCTCATTGTCTTATACTGTGATGCCTTGACATGCATCACTAATGACCTTTCCTGCCTTTTAAAAAGATCAGCTGCATGTGTCTCGTACTTGCAAACTTAGTCTGTAAATGCAGCCAAGAAGGAAGCAGCTATAGCACTTAATAGTTCAGACAGCAGTCGAATACAGTGGAAGTGGGGACTTTTTTGTTTGTTTTTGGCATTATAAATAGTAAGCGGGGAATGATGTTTGAGATGCTTCAAGGATATCACCATTATGAGGTATGTTTAAGATGTTCTTATTTTTGTTTGTGGGGGGGAAATATAACTTGTTTGTTGGCAGTAATAGTGCTGATTCATGTATATTTTGTGGAGAGCTATAGTATAATATAGTTTTCAAATCTTCTATGCAACAAAAAAGGAAGAGAAAAAAAAATCTGGCAAAACACAGGAAGGTTTAAAAATACACTCAGAGGTGCTGCCCCAGTTAAAATGTGCTTCAACCTTGACAAACACTGTGTCTGAACCTTGTATTTCTGCCTACATTAATGCTGTGTGGGGATTAATAACTCAGAGAAATCAAGTTTATAAATGAAATGGCAAGCATTCTAAGGCATTTTCTTTTGTTTGGATAATCACAGGTTGCACCTGTGGTCAGTGGGCCACAGCTGGGGCTGATTAGCTTGAGTTAACCAGTGAGGGAAACACAGCTGAGGCTGATTGACCTACCTGATATAAGCAGGTCCCTGATTCCTTTCTCAGTTTGGGGCTGTGTTGCAGAGAGGAAACATCTCTGAGGGTTTTGTGATTATGTAAATCAAAGCAGGGATTTGAGGTTGTTGGAGAGCTTTGAGTGTATTTCTGTTCCCCCTTTCTTTTCAGTTGTTTATTGTAACTTTTGAGTCTCTCTTTCACTTTTAATGGACTTTCTTTTTTAGAACCGGGTTTCTCTTCTCGTTAGCGTTTGCTGAACGGAAATGTAACAGACTCTTTGAGATAACAACTTGACAGAATAACAGTATTGTGCATCACACCTTCAATCTGTGTCAGGTTCATTTAATATTTTAGTCAGCACTGTGGGGGGCAACAAAAAGGAACTGGCAAGACTTTGAGGTATATTTAGATTTTTATTTTTAATCTTGTGAAAAAAAAGCCTACATTTATGAGAGCTTATTGTTTATCCAAAACAACTCAAATACAAATCTGACAAGTACAACCTAGCTGCAGTGAATGAACTGTCAGATTTGACCAAAGTGCATAATTAAATTATGCATTTTATAATAAGCTGCCCCATCTGTAATCAACACATTCCTGAGCGGCTGTTCACACGTGCAGTGTCTAAAAATGCTTAATATATGTGAGGAAGAAGCCAGAACTGTTTTCACCAAGGAGCTTTTGGGGCTGTGCTTATGTCCCAACCAAAAACCTGGAAGCTGCAGATATGACTGAATTAATGAATGAATTAAACTAAGAAAAATATCAAAAAGAAATAGATTACAGTGCTGCTTTTTTGCTTTTTTTTATACTGTACATGTTTGCAGAAAAAGAGACTGAGTGCATCCTTTTTTTTTTTTTTCTTTTTTTTAAATGACTTCAAGATTCATGAGATTCTAAACTTATTTGGATGGACAAAGTCCAGTGTGACCCACCTCTTTGGCCTGGGTATCAAAAGTCGTGCTGAAAACACATACTGCATTCCAAATATTGGACATATTTTCCATCTCATTGATGTGGCCAACCATGCATCTCCATTGATGGTTTATTTTTTTTAATACTTTTTTATTGAGTTAACAATGAACCAACAACACAACACTGAAAACCCCACCCCAGACAGCCATATAGTATATCAGTAAGACCGTTATTCATGCTGACAATAATGGGACAAGAACAAAAAGATAACTGCAGCAATTCCACTGTATTCCACTGATTTCTTGTGAAATGAATGCCCAGAACCTGGAAATGAAGATTACACTCCCAGAAGCAATGAAAGTATGATCCCCTGTCAGAGTGTGGCATTTAATGCATAAGGGAGAGAATGAGCAATTTATTTTATGCAAGGTCACAGGAGTGATATGCACCCTATGAAGTATCTTGTATTGTGTCTCCCGCAGTCGGTTACATGTAAATGTTCCATCGATTGTTTCTTACAACGCCCTGTTGCCTTCTTCTTCCTGTCTCCTACCACCACCAGGTGCAAACTCACCTGGAGAACCCAACCAAATACCACATCCAGCGCTCCCAGCAGCAGCAGGTGAAGCAGTACCTGGGAAAGCTCGGTTCTCAGGTGTTGAGCTTGCCCTGCCCCAACCAGTCCTCTGACCACGGGGGCATGCCGCCAGGGCCAGGCAACAGCGCCCCCAACAGCCCTATGGCCTTACTGACCCTGAACTCGAACTGCGAGAAAGAGGTGACTGGTTCACTCGAGCATTGTGCTCACTTGTTTGTTTTTGGGTTTTTTTGTGACCCTGTCGCTGTCCGTTACGCTCATCTTGCGCTTTTGATGTCCGTTTTGTTTCAGATGGATGATGTCATTGATGACATCATCAGTCTGGAGTCCAGTTACAGTGATGATATCCTCAATCTGATGGACCCAGGACTTCAGATGGCTAACACGGTATGACGCTGTGTGCTCTGCTGTCACAGGGGGGCTTTAGATGTGTCTAATAATATAACAGATGTTCAATATCTGGCTGCTACTAAGGATTATTTTCTCTTAATCAAGTAGTTGTTTGGTCTGTAAAATGTCAGAAAATAAGAAGAATGTTGACCAGTGTTTACCAAACCTGGAAATGATGGCACAAGCCTTCTTTTTATTGATTTCTTTGTTACATGGAGCAAAGAAACCCGAAAATATTCACATTTAAATGTATTTGAAAAATCAGAGCGCTTGTTTTAATTATTACAAAAAAACACTCAACACTGTTTAATTAGTTGATGGTAATCGATTTATGGAATAATTGTTGCAGCCCTAATTTCATTTGATTGTTTTCATGCATGGCACAGACACATATTACACATGTAGAACTGCATTGAAAGTTGTACCGCACATTTGTGAGGTTTCTTAAACCTAACAAAAATAGCAGTTAAACATTTTATGGGACACTTCTTGGATTCCCCTTCAGCGTCTCTACAGGAACTTGAGGAAATAACTACAGCTGGCCATGAATTAGTCCAGTAGATTAAGCCTAATTAAAACCACAAGTTTTTGGTTTTTTTGTGGGTGTGAATCAAACACATTATTGTGTGGTTTTTCTACATTTGTGCAAAGCGAAATATGAGGCAATTATAAAAGTAGCATTGATGTGATGAAAAAAGTTAGTTACCATTCCTTAAAAAGTGAAATGACACTTATTTGCATCATAAAATGTGTTAATTATTTCGTGCTTGATAAAAGGCCTGTTGTGTGTCACCACTCATCCCCATCATGCTCGTCCTGTGATGCTGATTAGCATTTACACAGGAGGGGCGGGTGTGATCACTGGTTGATGTCCTGGCTTTGTTCCCTCAGATCCCTGTGCCTGCTAACCTCATGGACATGTATGGTAATCAGGGTTTGTCCCAGCAAGGTCTGCCCATCAGTAACTCCTGCCCTGCTAACCTGCCAAACATCAAAAGGGAATATTCCGGTAAGCCTCCCCGGCTCCCGTCAAATGTTTCTCGATCTACGAGCTGTCGATCGTAACATGATTCGCTTCCCGACTGCATGGAAACCATGAAGGCTTTAATAGTACATGCAAAGTTTTGCTCTCCAGGCCTTTGTGCAGCCCATAATCTACAATGTGTGTGCGGCAAGTTTGTTTTTACAGTGTATTTGCATTTTGATTTTTAAAAGAAACAACATGGTTTATGTCACAGTTTCACAGTCCCCGGCTGTCATGCATATGCTGGATAAGTCTGGATCCTGTGGCAAATTTGACAACTATCAAAGGCCTGACGGGTTCCCTGTGGGTACGTCCGGTTCATTTTACTTCAACACACAATATTGACATTTTGTGGGAGTGCAGTTTCTGAACTCGCACTGTTCACTGTTCGCTGTCGGTTGCTTGATCAAAATGTGTTTTCCCAGAAGCTGAGGTAAGAGCAATGGCAAAGGAAAGGCAGAAGAAAGACAACCACAATTTGAGTGAGTTTTCTTTTTTTTTAAAAAATAATTACTCTTGTGCATTTTATCGTTGCCGTGGAAACAAAAGTTTCATCAGCTAATCATCAATTTGTTTCTCCCATCTTTTTTGTTGTGTAGTTGAAAGAAGAAGACGGTTTAACATAAATGATCGAATCAAGGAATTGGGAACTTTAATTCCAAAATCCAACGATCCGTAAGTTACCCTTTATCAGGCACTGTCTTTATTTCTTATTTAAATAAGTTATACATTGCATTCACAGACCACAAAATATGATGTGGTAGATGCGTAACAACGTTGCAGCAGTGTCTTTGTAGAGATAACTGAACCTCATTGTGAGATGTACTTGCCCATATTTGCGTGTAAGTCACCGTTTACTGCAGTTTTTAGTTCTAGCGCATTGAAATGAAAGAAATGCAGGAGACAATCATCAGCACTGTGTAAAAGTTTAGCTGGAACTAATATGAGGCTTGGGCAAATCTGTATCTGCCAAAGATTTACTATAAAATATCAACACGCACAAAAAAAGCACAGACCTTTGCACCAGATATAGCTCTATGTTGTATTTCTGTTGATTCTTTCCAACAACTGTTTAGTTGCACACGTCTTTTATTCAAATGTGAATCTCAAAATGTTTAAATTAATAACTGTGTCTTCTCACAAGGGAAGTGCACAAATTATTATCATTTGATGGTGAGATTATAACTATATTAACCATATTTACAGTATGTATTGACCCTGTACTTCATACTTTATACGAGATCAGCTCCTTCTCCCTGACACACATACACGGAAAGAGATGGAACTACAGTAATAATCAATCCTTGCTTAAGATTATTAGGCAGAAAAGAGGCTTAACCCACTTTATAATGTTACACAACTGAAAGAAAATAAACATTTGAGGGTCCGTTTGTCTTTAAACTTTCTGTTTAATGCAGCACCTTTTTTCTTTTTTCTTTTATTTTTAAATGAAAAGGAGACGTGTTTCTGTGCGGTGTGACAGTGTGACAGGTGTGCACAGGCAGGGGGGGGCGGAGAACTCTCCAAAAACAGAGAGCTTATGACGAGGACGATCATCATGGAAAAGTTGTTTTCGTGACTCAGTTTGAAACGTGGTTCACAGTTTTTAAGAGTTTCTGCAACCTGCAAGCAATTGTCCAGAAAGCAGGATTTCTTTTTAATTTTACAAAAAAAAGTAACAATAGATAAAATTCTATTCACACTTCATGACTTTATGAATAGCATCACTACTGTAAGCCCCTGTTTGTCGCCAGAAATCAGTGTCATTATATGCGTCCGTTTGCAAAGCTGCTTTATTTTTATATTTTGTGTGAATGAAAACCTATAAAGGATTCTCTGCTCCAATCCAATGAAAGACAAAATCCAACTTTAAAATGCCATTTTATTATTGCGTACTGTGAAATCTACACTGACTTGTGTCCTGTGACTGGTAATGAAGCAGTTTTTGTGTGTGTGTGTGTGTAGGAAGCTGGTATATGACTGTGATTTATTTTTTCTCCCCATTCAGCCCACTAAAGATCAATTTTACCCTTTCCAGAACATTATCTTTAACCTCCTGAGAGCGTAGGGTCATCCTTATGACTGCTCACGACCTCAGGAAATGCTGCTGCGTGTGTACATTTCTAATGTGACCTTATTTTTCTCCCTTTTTTTTTTTTGCCTCGTGTTTCTCACTGAACACGCACAAAATGCAGCAAGTGGTCGTTTGGAAAAACAAGAGTGTTTTTTTTTTTTTTAAATAGTGATCTGATTGTGTGTGGGACATGGCCCATACTTTATATCCCCGAGTGATCTAAAGTCGAGGCGCGTATGCTAACATACAGCGTCACCTGACACGATCTGCAGCTTCTTTTTTTCACCTCATTTTCACGCCATGCAGCATTTCTTCAGTCCTATTTAGACGGAAATGTTTAACCTGGACTTAAGTCAGCAGCAGATGCAAATGCTGTCTTGTTTTTGCTGTGTAACTACATCGCAATTTAATTGGCACATGACACATAATGGACATAATGGATGGTTATGCCTCCTCAATCATATCCTGGCTGCATACCACTTGACTATGTCTGATGGCAATCTCAAAACACAATATTGATCCAAAACAACACATTTTCTCTCATCGGTCTTGCTCTTTTTCATTCTTTTAGCTGAAAATATGTCCACACAGCTCACATGGTCTCTGCAACACAGCAGACATGTGGATGCCTTGCGTACGTTCTGGTCGTGTGACGCTGGCGGTGCACATTGCTCTTTACAGCTCGTGCTCTTAACGTGACGTCTTGGGCGGTTTTGACGTCCGATAGACGCTTCATGTTGCATGTGCTCGTGCAGTGCTGTTTCTACCGTCCGTCTCCGAGCATAATGTGTGGCAATAAAACTGTGACATTTATGAGGACGAGAGAATAATGCCCTCTCTGTGATTTTTTTTACGTCAGGGACATGCGCTGGAACAAAGGTACCATTCTGAAGGCGTCAGTGGATTATATCAGGAAGCTACAGCGCGAGCAGCAGAGGGCAAAGGAGCTGGAGAACCGCCAGAAAAAGCTGGAGCATGCCAACAGACATCTGATGTTGAGGATACAGGTAAATCTGAAGTTTACCTGTAGTTTAAACGTAGAGACGGTCATGGTGGAGGCTTGTGAGGTACTCAAATGCAAACAAATGACTTAAGGCAGAGCGTAGAGAGGCAGGACAACGAGGGACGCAGGGATAATGGAACCCAGGTGAAACACATCAGAGCGGGACAGACAATCAGTCAAGCGGGAAAAAGACCAAACACACAAGGACAGTAACTTTAAAAGTAAAACAGGAAAAATGAAAAACAGACCAAAGAGAAATAATTCAGCACGCATACAAACACAAGAGGAAGTCGAAAAGGTAATAGGAAAAACACAACAATGGTAGCAATGTCCAGGGGCGGACCGTGACAAATACAAGTTAAAATGGAACAAGAGATAAGGACAAAGAGGAAAGAACATGTGGCCCAAATTATTACACTTGTTATTATTAAATTTGTCAACCTCCGGAGAAAAAGGAGCAGCGTGAGACACTAATTGTCGCAGCGGGTATTTCACCAGGACGCCGGCTCACACTGCGATCCTGTAACCGATTCATTACAGGGATTAGTGTGTCATCGGCTCAGCAGTCATCGATTGATGGCTCACATTGTTGCTTCGTTACGCAGTAATTAATTAGAGCAGCGTGTTGTAAAATCAGCAGGACAAAAAAAGAAGTGAGTTTTTTTTAGGTTCTTAAACGGGTGCAGAAAAATAATTTCATAAGATCCTAGATGATGAGCAAATGAATAATGAGGAAAGTTGCAGGCACGTGGTGTGGACACCACACAAGTAAAACGTTGGAAGATGATGTCAAGAACAAGCTGCGAGAGGTCCCAAACAAGGGCTGCGAGATAATTATGACTTTATCAAATCTATTGTTTTGTCCACGAACCTAAATGATTCAGTTTGAATGATTTCTTTGTTTTATGGAGCAAAGAAACCAGAAAATATTCACATTAAGAAGCTGAACAAGCAGAAAACTGTTTAATAATGAAAAGAAAACTCAAATCGAGTATCAATTAAATCGATTAATGTGCTAATCGATTAATTGCTTCAGCCCTAGGGACAATAATGACGTCGTTCTTTTCTCGCAGCCCTGGGAGAGAGAACGAATGACTCCGTTCTTGTGGAGAATGTTCAGATGTTCTTAACTCGTGTCTTTATCTGCCGTTTGCAGGAGTTGGAGATGCAGGCTCGGGCTCACGGGCTGGCCATCACCTCCTCGGCGCTCTGCGCCGCCGAACTCGCAGCGCGGGGCATCAAGCAGGAGCCCACGCTGGAGGACTGCCACCAGGACCTGTACACGTTCCACCCGCACCACCACCAAAACCACCTGGCCTGCACCACCCCTGAACCACCGGGCACCCTGGAGCTCAGCGACGGCCACGTCAACTACCCGGAGAGCCACTACAGCGTGCACGGCAAGCCCGGCTCCAAACTCAACGACATCCTCATGGAAGACACCATATCGCCGGTGAGGGGGGGGGACCCCCTGCTCTCGTCCATCTCCCCAGACACCTCCAAGGACAGTAGCCGCAAGAGCAGTGTGAGCATGGATGAGAATGAGTCACAGGGCTGTTAGCACCCTCTACTGGGAGACACTTCACCTGCAGCATACATGTGTATGGTCCCGTCAGCTGGAGAAGCTCTCTCTCCTCCTTGTGTCAATTGTTTATTGTGTATTTTTTTTGTTTGTTTGTTTTTTTTTATCCCCAGTTTACATGCATCGAATATTCTCCATTTGTGGTTTTTTTTTTTATAAGATCTTTGTCTTTTTAAGCCCTTGACCTTGATTTCAAAGACTGGATTTAAAAAAAAAAAGAAGTCTGTTTGCTTTAATCAACACTTTGACAATGAAGTTTTTATATTTAAAATATATATATATATGCATTTATCTTTGGATAGAGTCTAGATTGTGTTTATTTCGATTGATTCCAAAGAATCTAGGGAAGTTCTAAATCATGGTCAGACGTGTAGGTATTTTTTTGTGGTGGAGATGAACACTGCTTTTTAAATCACTAGCAATAATAGAAGAAGAAAAAAAGAAAAAAGTCTATTTATTACTCTAGTGCTTTACACTTCTCGTGTCTTAGATTGAACTTGAATGTGCCGATGCCTTATTCAGATGTGTCTACATCCATGTCGTTATTGCTATGCACATGTTAGCTGAGTCCACGTCAGTCTTCCGGTTGAACTGGTTCTTTCTTCCTTGATGAATATTAATCCTTTGTAGATTTTAATCTTATTTATGTATCTTTTTGTAAACAGGACTCGTATGTACACATTCCCCTTAAAAGATTTATTTATAATAACAAGGCTTTAAAAAAAAAGAGCCAGCGATTAATGAGTAAAAGCACAAACAATATAAGCAATTTTAAGCTATAATGTCTCCTTTTTGATCCTTAAAATGAACAAATTCATTGCTAATTTTAGTCTTTTTTTTTTTTTTTAGTCCGTTTTGTCGATTGCACAACAATCCACCTAGGACGGAGGAAACGCCACACGTCCTTAGACGTATTACCCATACATTCCTCACTGCCAAAACCACTGAAACACTTTAACGACAACAGATCACACTTCTGATTTCACTTGATAGATCCCAAACGTTTGTTTTTCATAATTCAGCAAATGTTTGACGATGAATCAGAACTGGCAAACCTGCGGTAGATTACAAATGCGTCAAAAAACACGTGTAGATTTGTATTTTTTTTTACGATTGTCCATCCATTTCCTAAATTATTGTTTTTATTTTATATATTTTTTTGTAACACCACCGCAATGACATTTCACATTCATTCTGTTTTTTCGTTTTGTGTGTTTGGTTTTTTTTGGCCGTTATTTGACTGCAACGGAGTATAAGGAGACAGCTTTGAGATTTTTAATTGTCAAAAAAAAAGAAAGAAAGAAAGAAAACACTGGAATGACCTCTGTGAAGTGACACGTGTTTTAGTTTTCTACGCATAAACTAACTGTTGTCTGTTGGCATACTGAATATTGTATGAGATTGTAGGTTGTTGTTACTTTTCTTTGTTTTTCATAGCACATTTGCCCTTTTGTTAAGAACTGCCTGCCATTACATGCATCGAGAGCCCGGTTACAGCGCAGCCTCCATGTTGTTCAACTATGCAATGGCTGAAGCTTTTTTTCCTGCAGACTCAAAACTTATGAGTTGAGTCTAAAACGGCATCAAAGTGATTCTCCTTTTCCATCGATTCTAGTGCCTTACAGTTTCCGTTACAACCGCTACGCTTTTCTTTCATGTTGATTTTTTGCTGGTTTTGTCGCTTCACCCGTAGATTACTGTAGAGACGCCACGCACCAGAAGAATCACTGGACCTTTTTTTTGTTTTTTTTTGTTAGTGTTTGATTTGGAATAGATTTAAAAACAAGACGTCGCTGAGTCATTAATCCTAAACGTGAATAGACTGAAATCTATATAATTAATATAATAAGTTATTTAATCATTCTTATTCTCGTAGCAGATGAGTTATTTATTTTTTGTTTGTTTTTATTTCAGTGAAGTTTAAAGTGTTTATTTTAAAGTGCCTTTTTTTGTGTTCAAATGTCTGTTTTATTTGATATACAACAATAATAATAATAAAAAAAAGTTTGTTATGACAATAAGAATGATGATTCAACTTTTCATAGAGATGCTTCCAAGTTTATTTGTATTTATAAAAACAGTATTGCCCTATTATTTGTAACGGCTGGAGCCCAAACTATGAGCAACTGTTGGATTTATTGCTATGAAATTCTGTTCAGACGCTTGTTTTGCCCACATGTTGAATCCCAAACTCATAATTGTCATGTTGTGAAACATCTAACGTGACAATTATTGGATTGATTGCCACGAAATTTGGTTCAAACTGTCTCATCTCTCACGGAATTCATTTTGGGTAACCCGCAATTGCCTCGTTTCACATTCATCACAGTCTCCTATACGTGATGATGTGACTATTTATTTCCCCCAATTTTATTATTATTATATTATTATTTATATAGAAAACCTTGGTGCTCCATAGATTTTTCTTTTTTTTTCCTTGTATCCTTTACATCCTCAAGGTCAAATTCTACACTGAATTTTTTTTTTGTTTGTTTGTTTTTTTTCTTCCAAAGTTGTACTGAATATTCAAGATCATTTATGAGATTTGGGATGAATGTAGTTCATAGTGACGACTGCCAAAACATGTTGCCAAAGGTTTATATTCTATAAAAATATGTTAAACAGCTGAGGTGAAGTGTCAGCATCCCTTCAGCATCTCACAGTACACGACTGAGGTTCATTGAGAAAGTTCTCAAAAACTGAAAAACACACACACACACACACACAAAAGCACTTGTTCATTTTTCTCCCGAGTCCCACGTCAGCAGATGGCTTTTGCTCGCTTGTCATCACATCACCTAAATGTGGCTGCACAGTCGCGCGGTGACAGATTGGTGTCACATCCAACAGGAGCAAACGCTGAGCAAACACGCGTCTGCTGATGAGCCTTGAAAACCCCTCTGGAGACGAGTAGTAAAGTGGACGCTGACTTAAGACGTGTGTTGTCCTTTGACTGAACCCGGCTCAGCTCGTTTCCAATGGAACAGATGAATTTAAAATGTCTAAAATGTGACTGGGGAGACTCAACACCAGCTTTACGTATGATGACTCTTAATAATAAAAAGCCATTGCAATGAGGGATTCCTCAGTGAATATTCTTACTGTCAATATTCTTGGTACATTATGGGTAAAAACCACTAATGCAGAACCACGTCGGCTCAGTCCTCGTCCTCGTCCCTGTGTGGTTCGTACAAACAAGCGCGTTTCCCTGCTGCTGATGATGATGATGATGATGCTTTTCAGTTTATATGAGATGAATGTAGCAATTGTTAGTGTACGCACTGGTTTTCAGATTAGTGGACTCAAACTCATGGTACTCAATGTGGAAATTACGTTGTGAGAAATATTAAAAGTTTTATTTCAATGTTGTTGCAGATTGTGTTTTTCTTACACTAACCCTTCAATTTTCACCATTAAGTATTTATGGAAACATGAAATAAAGGTTTATTATGTTGTTAAGTAGTCATTCGCAGATTTGCAAAGACATTTATCTAACATAAATTGTTTATGTTTGACAAAAATGTCACCATCTCTAACTAATACTGACATATTACACACATTTTCACATATTTCTACTATCATTTTATTTTTGGGAAAGACCCGAGCGCAACACAACAATCAGAGAAACCAATCAATCAAAATTAAAGGTGCAAGCAGCATTTGTGCGGGCCCTCGCAGCCACCGCCCTGCCAGCAGGTGGTGCTATACTATACCCTTGGCTGATCGGTCAAAGGCCACTTCCTGTTCCACTGCAAATGGTCAAAAGTTGCCAGATTGCCATGGACACGCCCCTTTTGAATCTTTGATGTGTCTAATACAAATTGACACATTTTTTAATGTTGTTATGATCAACGTGCTCAGACAACTTTGAAAAACTTTTACAAATCGCCAAGATGGGCGCCAAATTCGTAATGCCGACTTCCTTTTGTCTCGGGCTGTGACATGTTTCCACCAAGTTTTGTGGAATTTGGTGCAACTTACTTTCGACTTTGTCCTACCGGGTTTCACCTTTGGGGGCACTACTGAGTCAGTTCGCCAGTTTTCACATATTAACCTTATTTTATAAAATGCGTCACCAATTTTTGGTCGTTTTCACCAACGTGTAGTTCCTCAAATATGCAATGGTTTGGGTCGAAATGTTTTTGTTCTCTGGCCCTAATAAAACATGACAAAAAAATGAAATGAACACTTGCAATAATCATAAAATACTTTAGATAATGAAAATAACCAGTGATAAATAGGAATGAGAGAATCCAGTTTGAGTGTAGCTTATAGTAAATCCCATTTAAAGGCACATAACAAAACCAAATCGAGGTCAATCCTCATTATTTGTCCATATATATTTAGAATTGATTAGATATTTTTGAAATTTAATGATCACATACTTCACTATCATCACTAAAGCGTATTTTCCCGTTTTCCACACTTGCTTATGTATCATCATCTTTCCCCTTATTTCTCTACTGACTAAATGTTTGTGATGCACTAAAAAACGTGTCTGTTGTCAGCAGCTCCATCTGGTGGAGCCACACACACAACATGAAGGACAGGTCAATGTTGACCGTCACTCTCTGTCAACATGATATAATTGTATCCTCGGGACATTAATGGGCCCTTTTTTTTTAGTGATCTATATTTTGCATCATAAAAACCTTTTATATTGTGTCCATATCAACACTTTTATTTTGAAATTCTGACCACCATTCCTGAACAGTAGCTTTTCCCCAAAACAGTGAGATTTATTTATTTTTCTGACTTGACCGGCCCCCTAGTGGCCACACTAGAAACTCACCAGCCCCCGAGGTCATTGTACTTTGAGCCCCGCTTTGCACATTTGATGCCATTTTGAGATGTTGCAGCGAGATAGAGCACACACTGTTACTGATCACATGACAATCATGTCTCTGTGCAGTTCATCAGGACACTGAAATGACGACGGCTGCAAACTCCCGCCTCTGCAGTGCATCATGGTGTTTCACATGTTGCTGACCTCAGCCTAAAAATACCGTCATGAAAGAAACGAGTTGTTTCACACAGCCTTTTTTGAGGGGTTTGGATTAAGGCTCTTGTTGCTGTATACTTCTTCACTTTTTATTTACTCTGCTTTAACTACTTCCTTTTTAGCTTTTATATTCTGTTGTGTGAGTTTGCCTCTGTAACTACTTTGTATTATTTTGTGCTGCTCACTTGACCAGGAGTCCCTGGAAGAAGAGAGCATGTGTCTCGATGAGTGTCCTTCCTGGCTAAATAAAGGATAGATAACTAAATAAATAAAGACCGCCCCACCTTCATGCATGCACATGAATATACAGAGAAAAAAAAAGAATCTGTTTGTTACAACTGTTTGAGCGGCTGATGTTTATGTGCGTCAGTTTAAACGTTTTATTAATTCACCATTAAACATACTGCGTACAAAACTCCACAATAGCCTTAAATCACATTTTGAAATCAAATACATGACATGAATCACTTTACATTCACTACATACATTTTTTTTTGTCAGCTGAGATTGGCACCAACACCCCCCACCACCCTCATGTGGAGGATAAAGTGGTAGAAGATGGATGGATGGATGGATGGATGGATGGATGGATATCCGGTTGATTTTTACTTGGATAAACCTGAGTTTTGTACTAAAAGGTGCTTCAATGTCAATATTTATTAAATAAATAGGCCGGGAAAAGGCCAAAACACACTGTAACCGTTTATTATCATTATTATTATTATTATTTTAACAGCCAACTCTGTATACTGTGTATATTGTCATGTCATGTCATGTTGAGTGACACAAGCTGCAGCTTATTTTCCAAATGTGGCCTCGTATATCGTGGTGGTTTACACGTGCAGCAGGTCAGAGGTGAGCGATTCAGCGGTAGCACACCTCCGATATCTCCATGGCCAGCTCCACAAGTTCTCCTACGTCTTGACAGGATTCACCGCACACGTTGCAGTCCAGCTCCAGCTGGTGATTGCAGCACTCCAGTCCCTGCTCGTCCATCCCACTGGACGCCATGATGTATTTGTAGGAGGGAAAACAGCGACTCACCGCCCTCTCGACTGTATCAGGTAGCAGGAGCATTAACTCATGGAAACGACAATACAGGCAGGCGAGCAGGAGAGCGGCACAGTCCTCTGGTGGTGTTTTTTTTTTTTTTTTTGATGAGATGGGAAAACAGGAAAAAAGGATTAAAGGGTGAAGAACTTTTTTTTTATTTTTTTTTTTTTATTGCATGAAAATGCCTCAGTTTAGATGATTTAAACAATACCTCCAGGGCCAGGCTGGTACGAATCATCTGATGAATAATGACTGCTGCCGTTCTTCCACTTGTCAGAACACATAGAGAGGCTGGAACCTGCCCATCCACTGGCACCCAGTGGTTCATGGGAGCTGTGATCAGTGTCCAGCTCTGAGATGGTGCTCAGTTTGCGGCCGCTGCTGCATCGGCTCATCGTCATTTCTCTGAGTGGACTGACACTCACTGGTTTGCAGTTATTTCCTTTGGAGTGAAAATAGACGGCTGGTTTTAGAAGCACAGACACTGATTTATAAGACAAAGTTTGACACCGAACCCCCTGCCTCTCACTTAGACCCTTTCATTATTTGAGGCCACATTAAGATGTGAAATGTGGAGATAGAAGAGAAGAGAGGATTTTATGCAAACCATGCTCTCTAACTAACTCACAAGCATTGGCATCAGGAATAAGAGTAAAGTGCACAACCTACCATCAGAGACATGAGTCTCTCGTTTCTCAAGTTTAATGCAATCCTGATCACTCGAGGGAGGCTCTGAAGGAGTTGTCATCTTGTGAAGTGGAGAGAACACAAATGCAGTGAAACTCACATGCAAACGCATCGCTCTGCTCAGCTGTATCACAACATAAATAGCTTCACGACTACACACCAACTCCTGCCAGAGAATGAAGCGTGAAGGCGACATCCTGCATTTGAGTTGATCATGCAAACAAAGAAATGTTTGAGAGACAAAGTCACTGTAAAGATTACCCGTCTGTACTGGTTATACTAGCCGAGAGTGTGAAGTGTAGCCTCTGCAACTGTTCTCAACTGTAATCCCTCTGAGGTTGAGCTCAAGTACATCCCATCATCATCATCCTCACACACACACACACTGTGAGCACACTTGACATCGATCAATATATCCAACCAGTCACGAAGCACAGCCAAGGACGTCCACACAATTACGCCATCGCATTGACGGAAAATCAAAACACCTGGATTTCAAACAGCAATTCACCATCGCCTTACCTCAGTCACCACGAAAGGTCCTGCAGACCACAGCTGCTGACAGCACGGAGGTGAATTCAGAGGACGTTAAACTGGACATGCCACAAGACAACAGTGGAAAGTTTGCACCCCAGACCATTTGCCTGCCTCCATTACCTTCCATTAAGAAGTCATTACTGTTGACTGAGAGAAAAAAAAATGCACCAGTATGTAATTTCATTATATGAAACCATGTTTACCACCAAGACACAGTACTTACATTTATCATGAAGGAATTTATTATTCATAGAGATGCATTGGTTTACAATAATGTCTATAGTATCTACTCTTACAAGCTCCGTTTTGAGCAAAAATTCAACAATGTTCATGGAAGAGGTGAAAAAAACCCAACAAGTATAAAGAAGCTATGTTTTTTGTGTGTTTTTTTTTCATCTTTTTGATCACTTGATTATACCTTAAATACAAATATATCAGATCATGTTGGCAGTGAACATTTTTCATTTTCATTAAAGCAACATTTTCTTTACTTCATCTACATTTTTTTCTTTTTTTTAAATATATTATGACTAATAAAATAACAATCAGGTAGTGATATCATGATGAAGCTACAAAGAAGAGAGAAATGTTTCATTGTGAAGTGCTTACTATTAATGTTCCCTTTGCTTTGGCTTCTCTGCTCATCAAGGTCCTCTTTGTGTACAGACACAGTTAAAATAATAAACAGTTTCACACTTGTGTTTTTGTGACGTCACGATACTGTACAGAAAAAACTAAATAGAGAATAGATTCAGAAGAAGAAGAAACAAAAAAGAGGAAGGTCGATAAATATGGAAACAAAATAAACAAAAAAACTAAAAGAACTCCCCAAGAACATAGTGGTTTGGTTATGTAGATGAAGCTGTTGTTTTTTAAAATACAAAGTCACACGGGCTGTGAGTGAAGACGGCCTCGCAGTGGAGAAGCTGCTCCTCCTGGTCAGAGAGAAGGCATGCGGTCGAGAAGAAGGTTGTGCCTCCCCGGACTGTCGTGGTCTTCGTCAGGGTTCATCTCCGGGCTGTGGCCGTGCTCGTACGTGCTCTCCGGAGATTCGTAGGGATAATTTTCACATATCTCCTCATCCTCCTGCTCCTCTTTAATGCTAGATTAATAAACAAATAACACACACAAAAAAAAAAGTGATCAGGATTTGTGATCACACAAATACACAATACACAAGAAAAAGAAAGAAGTCTGATTAAATGGCGGCCAATGTGGAAAAACAGCCTCTTTCTCATTTGAGTTACAAAATCATTAAACACATGGTCCAATTTAGAGAAAAGTAGATGATACACGTGTGAGTGATAACCAGTCAGTACGTTTACATGCAGTTTAGTCAAGCTAAGGCCGTAGTCCGACTAAAACAGGCAACCGGACAACTTGCCGAGAACGAGTTTACATGCAGAGGACAAAATCCATTATCCATCCATTATCAATCCATCCGTGTAAGTCTGGCTTAGCCTCCGTAGGTGGCGCCATTTCTCTCTCTATAAGGGAGAGCATATTGAATCAGTTTGGCAAGATGGACGGTGACATGGATCATGCTGCGGTTCTGTACGCCTCGTACCTGCTGTACGTTTTAATTGTTTTGCTCTCGCTAGTGCCATCGTGTTATTTCCAGCAACAGTACTGCAATTTAAACGTCGTCTCCTTCTACTTCCGGGTCAAAGACCAGGGTCTGACTCCAGTCCGACTAAGCACATACGTACATTGAGTAATCAGACTATGAATTGCATTATTCAGGTATGTTAGTCTGACTAAGACTACCTTGATTTTTAGTCAGACTAACATGTTTACATGACATTAAGAAAATGTAATTATTGTCTCAGTCCAAGTGAAATCAGACTTTTAACAGGCATGTTAACGCACTGAGTGTGATTGACAGCCGGTATCATCCAATAGGATTTGTAAAAACAGGCTTCACAAAAGGAGATGGTTTTGAAATCAGTCTATTTTTATATACAGTACAGACCTCACAGTGATATCCTAGTACTGTAGCTGATGTGGCTATCGCCATTCGGCCTGAACAGCCCGTGACAGAAACACAAGCCAGGCCAGGGTTTTCCATTCATACTGTGGTGAGCTGAACTGCACTCTGCCACTTGGTGGATATTACAACTGAGGCATAAAGCACTGAAGTGGGTCAAGCAACATAGTTCTGAGGGTGGCACTTACAAAGCTTGTGGAGGGGACTGTGTTGCACTGCTGTCACTGTGGTAACCAGATCCATTAGCAAGGGCTCCATTCATCTGCTCTTGAAGAATATGAGGCAGGGAGTGCAGTGGGATGCTGCCCATAGAGGCTGGTTGAAAGAAGGAGTTCAGGCCGTCTAGTTCGCCGCTCTGGAAACAAGTAACAGTCTCAGTTTTAGTATCGATAATACAGCAACTGTTATGGTAATAATATTTTAGTATTAACAATGGTAAATGTGTGAGTGTGATATATAACAAAGGATAAATGTAAACTGTATGTATAACATGGTAATCATACATTTCGCAAAAATGTTGAGGTAATCTACAGTGGCCCTACGGTAATCTCAGGGCCACCGTAGTTATCTGATATCCATATGTAAATAACATGGTTTACTGTAATATTATCTCCTTATTACCACAGTGTTCTCGTGTTCGTTACTTAAGTATATAAATCGCCCTAGTTTTAAGATTCACATGATGTGAATGTACTGAAATGTCAAGTGTTAAAACGGATGTTCCCTTACCTGAAGAGCAGATCCACCTAAGCCCTGACGGTTCTGAGAGTTCTTCAGCAGAGAGCTGTTGGTACACACACACACACACACACACAGCAACAAGTTATATAAAAAAATTCCTTTTATTTTGAGGTTGATAACATGATAAATCATGGAAACCTCCACATGACATTTCTGATGAACTGCAGAGAGTCGTGTATCGAGGTCAAAGTTGGGTCAACGTCACAGTTTGGCTTATAAGGTTGTGCAAGAGAACACCCACGGTGTTCATGATGGAAATACACCTACCCATTACCAGCAGTTTTCTGCGGCCTCCGTCTGTGGAACTCAATCTCATCGACTGTCCACACGGCTCCTTTCACATTCTCCAAGCGCACAAAACATTTGTGGAGACTGAGATTATGTCTGACGGCGTTCTAAAAGAAGGATAAACAAAAGGAATAAAATTAACTTCATGTACTAAATCAGCATTCACCCGTCTGTAAATACAACTGCGTGTTTACAACATTTAACGACCGACAGGTTCATTACCTTCCAAGTAGCTGCATTGCGCCTGAAATATGCAAAGTTTCTCGTAAACCAGTTGTAGATTTCATTTAAAGTCAGCTGGTTACGGGGTGACTCAAATATTGCCTGAAAAGACATGGAGAGTGTGTAAGATTTACAGGTAACACTAAAAGCATTTCCATTAGTTAGACCGACAGTGTCGTCAACTGAAAGAAATATGATATTTATAGCAATATTTATGGCGGAAAGTAGACATTACCTGTCTTATGAGAGAGGCATACGTGAAGGGAGGTCTAACTTCTGTGCTCAAGTAGAACTCTTTATTGTCGATTATATCTGTGGAAAGACATTAACGAGCATCGGTTACACACACGCAGACACAAAAGGGACCGGAGGCAAAAAAGGAAATGTGCCAATTTGCCCTTTGCACAGCAGTCATTATATGTGTATGTATATATATATATATATATATATATATATATATATATATATATATATATATATATATATATATATATATACATATATATATATATATATATGTGTATATATATATATATATATATATATATATGTATGTGTATGTATGTATATATATATATATATATATATAACTTAAGTGGAGTGGGGGGTGGGAGCAGCCATTTTGAAAGGAGAAGTGAAAGTAGAAAAACTGCAGGTGTGAACTATCAAACTAATTGTTGGCTGAGATCCATTTCGCTTCCTCAGTTTCAGGGCGCGTGCTGGTTCACTGTCACACTGTCCTGACTTAAATAAACAGAACAGAGCCATTGTTAATGTTATCTGTAACTTGTGCTTTTCCTGTTAAAATGGCTGCTTTGAAAATGATGAAACAACTATCACACAGCAACTGATAAGACATAAATAATTTGAAAGGGGAAAATGTGTCCCATGCATCTCATGAGAAGCATAGTTTGTTCCAGCAGTAAAAATAAGTATAATGACGTGATCTCACCATTACCTTGGCTCACAGAGCGGCTATACCGCCTCCGTACTGGGGTCCCAGTGAACAAACTATTGGGAGTGAGGACTGAAGGGGAGTCAGAGACTGGCGTCAGGGGTGTGGACGGCGCTGTGGCGCTCTGAGACAGACTCATAGGAGGAGGGCCTTTGGGCAGTGTTGCCTGGGAGAAGGATACATTAGACACCAGATTCACCTGAAAAAACAAAGTCAGCAAAACATCAGTTTGACTGCATGCAAAACAATATTTATTTTAATTGAAGGAAACAGCCATGGCTTGTACTTACAGGCTGTGCTGCGGGTTTGGGTTCAGAGGACTTGAGATGAGCCATCATCGCTTGCAGTCGCTCTTTGTCCTTCTTCAGCTGTGTTGGGTGAGGCGACCAAAATAGAATTTGAGACTTGGTGAATTCACGACTTGTGTTAAATGACAAAATGACATTCAGTGTGGGAATGACTTCTTCTCTGGCATCCTAAGAGGTGTCATTATATCTGAAGGCATCACTTCTGTTTCCAGGGCTGGTGTGAAAACACACCACTGTTGCAAAAATTCAGAAACTCTTCAGAGAGTTTTTAGTTTAAAACAAAACTCTTCTCTTTCTTTTTCACAGGTTTAAAAAAATGGATGTGTCGCTCTGTCAAGCATTTATGTTACATTCGTAAACCACTAATTAAGAAAATATATCTGTTCGTTTTTGTCTGACTTGCAAAACTAAAAGAAAGCAAACCACATTTGTACCTGCAATTCCAACTGCTGCACCACCTGCATCTGCACACGACACTGTGCTGTGCTCTTGTCGTCCAGTATATGTTCACTGTTCAAATGTCTGCAAGGGAACAAATCAAAACCATGACATGCTTTAGAAACAATAACCAATTTAAGCTCTGACCAAATGTGATGTGTAAATTGCAGAACATACAAACATGTGATAAAAGTGTCATAGTAAGGTTTTTGTCTCTACAAAGCAATTAGTACCGTGTTCACAGACTGTACAAATCTTTGGAACACCAACTGGAGGGATGAAAGTCCCTCATTTGACATTTTTCTCCCAGAGGTGATCAGATCTGGTGGCACACTTTCATCCAGATTCTCCACTAAATTGTGTTTGTTTGTTTTTTACTTTAATTCATCTACAGTACGTTTGTACATCTGTACTTTTTTGCTGCATCACTGCACATTCTGATCGTGACAAGATGTGAATAGTTTCAACACTCACTTGAGAAATGCCTGAAAGTCTCCAAAGACAGTCTCACAGCCAGGCCATTTACACATGCCATTTCCATACAGAGGATGGCTGTTCTGTGTGTTTTCATCCATTGTCCCGCTGCAACAAACACAACACTCAACTGTTAATGATGCAGCCGAGACTCAACATGCTGGTACCAAGAAATCACAGTAAAAAACAGGATGAAGCTGTTAAAAGATGTTTGCTTTAAGAAAAAAAAAAATCACCTTTCTTTTCTCTTCAAGAGAGTGTGATGACCATTGGTGGTAGATTGATGACTGGAAGACTCTCTCGTGTCTCCACCCGTGGACACAATGCTACCATTCTCAGAAGCTGAAATTTCAACATTCACATTTGCAGTGTTTACTTTAAAAAAAAAATGTCAATCCAAAAAACAAACAAGACATCAGCGAACACCAACCACTGACCCTAAAAGTATTTCCAGTAAATGTCAAACAAAACAAAAAAAAACAGTGTTAGACGTGCAGGGGTACCTGGAGCTGTGAAAGGGCTGGTGGGAAGGACAGACAGCAGGCCTTGTCTCTGCAGGTTGAAGAGATGTTGCTGCTGCATTTGAAGGAGCTGCTGCTGGATGGCTATCTGCTGAGCTGTCAGCTGTGGTGGAGAAAAAATACAGAACAATAGTCATACAGGTAGCAAGACAAATTTCCTTTCAGGTTTCCAAATCAAATAAGTTCAGTGAGATAACAGAGACTATATGGGAACACTAAACATCACGCTGGACATATATGGTCAACTGTAAAATCTGGCTCACAGCTCATTCTGAGTTGGTAAAAGATTGAGAGTCAGCTTTAATCCTGCATTCTGCGCAAGCAGCACAATGCAGAGTGTCATTTTTCTGTTTTCATCTAAATTACATGGAGCACATTCCCCGCTGCTGCCGTGTGAGATGGATTTCAGAAAAACAGTGCAAGACAGTCACAAGCCGAGCGTAATGATGCACACAATCACAAGACAACCTATAGGTTGTGGATATGTGATACGCTTTAAAAAGGTATAAATTCAAAGCAAGAAGAGGTTAAAAAAAAAAATCCCTAACAATAACTTATAAACTAATAAAAACAACTACTGTGAAAATTACTTTTTTCTGCTACATATTAACTCTCTGATTGTGTATTTTCACACCAAATCTAGAGCCTTGTCATCAGGAAGGATCTTATGAATGTGACATAGCAGGCGGTGCAGCACGCGGAACTAATTATGACAATGACAGCAAATTGTGCATCAGTTATTCTGCGTCTTTATTACTAGTGAACTGAATATCACGTGTTAATATGCTAATTATGGAATTCATTATGCTTATGTGCTATAATAAATCTGCGTTACCTCTTGGCTGACGATCCCAGCATTCTTCTGCTGGAGCAGCTGCATATTTAGCTGCTCTTGTTGATTCTTGAAGACCTCTTGAATTTGTTGCTGCAGAAATATTAAATGAAATAAAACCAGGGGGACAAAGACACATACAAAAAAATATATGACTTGCATAAACATGCATTACCTGGTGTAACATGAGTGCTTTCTGCTGCTGCAGTAGAGCCTGGAGCTGCTGAGGATTGAGGATTGGCTGCTGTGGTGTCTGCTGTAGTTGTTGCTGTGGAGCCTCTGCTGGTGGGGTCATCATCGACAATGACACTGGAACCTGCATCATCCACAAAAACACATAACAGTGTGGCGAGTTAAAATCCAAACCACAAGACAAGACAGAAACACATTAGAGAGGGGACATTATGAATGCCAAGCTCATGACATAAACAATATATATATAGTATATAGAATATAGCACACTGTATGTAGGTACTTTTGAATGTATGTCTGTGTGTGTATAGCACTTTAATATATGCTACTATATTTAAGAAAAATAAATGTGCTTTTACAAGCCACCGTCTCTCTCCAATAATGTGGAGAATTAATAAAAACAGCTACAGCTCAGCACAGACTCCACTTCTTATTCATATACTATCTACACTTTCAACAGAATATTTTTTTAATCAAAAGAATAAAAGCCAGAATCGATTATTTGCAGCATTTAAAACAAATTACACAATAACTGTGGAATCTCAGCAACAATATAAATGGAAAAGGAAGCGGTGTCATCGTAGATATTGCAAATTTACTATATTCCAGACAATATAAGTAATAAAAGGTAGCTTATGATCTATAAAACAGCAACACAACAAATGCAGTTATACCTCCGTTCAACAGAAAATATGAAGCAATCAGGTTATAATCAGTGAATGTAAACACATGATTAGATTCCCCCCCTTTTATTTTCCTGGAACTGTGATCAGTTAAAAGGTGGCTTGTGGACTCCAGCACATGGCCTATGATCTGCAGTTTGTGGCCAAATGTATAATAACACAGTCCATCTACACTGGTTACATTATTGACAAATAAAATCTCAGAATAATTTAAAAATTGTGACATCTTCAATTTATTTTACCTCCTGTCAATCAACTTAAATAGCAGTGGCTCAATTCCTACACCTCTTACTCAAATAAAAGAAATAATTCATGGTTATTCTGAATCCTGCTTGCTTATTCATTACTTTCATATGAGCTGAGGTCAGTCGAGCAAACCCAGTTGGCTACCATTTTTATTTTTAAACTAAAAATGAAACAAACATAAACAACAACAACACTGGATGGCCCGGGGGGAATTTGAGCTTCGGCAAAACAACAACAACAACCAGTACCACAAAAACAACAACATCCTCTGCTAGGAATGCAGCAATTACCACACCCTCCCCCCTCACTGTCAAGCCTCACAGTTCAAGGGATGTTTACAGTAAACATAAACAGAGTAATCAAAATTGCACAGAGATATAAATAATGAATAAAACAGCACACAGAGCCTGTTTACGAAAACAGAACTTGAGATTCGTATTTTAATTAAGGCCTGATCCACAAACAAACATTTCTCTCCAAGGCAGAGTCTGTTTTTGAAATGGGTAAACAAACTGACAGTGAATTTCACACAGGCTTTGGGTTAACAATAACAGATGACTGCCTCCTAGTTTTGTCCTTTCTTATGAAATTCAATGCTGCAGAGGTGGCCACTGAAGCAATGAAAATGGGTCTATCCCACAGACAGAGAGCCAGTTGGCCCCTCTATTTTTCTGTGGACACCATCAACACAACAACAGCCTTTGACTAATCCCTGTTGCCATGGCAGCCAGCAAGTCCAAACATCTTCTGTTGTTGTTATTGTTGAAAGTCATACCAGTGAGCAACTGAGTGTAAACACAGATCTGTTCCCGCAAGACTGGTCTTGTGAACTACAAGATGACTGACAGCAAATAGAAACCCTATAAACTTGCTGAAAAACAAACACAATATGTTTTCTTTTATGAGATTTAATACCTACTAATGTGGCCTCATGGGTGTGGCGTGAGAAAGACTGACATTTGCACAAGTACTCAATAAACTCAACTTTAACAGATGGGACCTAAAAATATATAAGTACACAACCATGTGTACTTAGCCCATATATATATATACACATATCCTGTATTTTCATACATACATTTTGTGAATAAAATGTCACAAAATTAACAATAAATAATGTCATTTTTAACAACTGTCAATTTATTCCTGGACACCTTTAAAAATGATATGCAACTCAAAAATAAAGTTCTGCTTGACATTCTAACAGAGCCCTGCAAACATTCACAATGTAAGCATAAACAAACAATACTGCACTGATAGCTCTGCCCAGCAGGAGGCTATGCTTTGCAACCCCCTCACCCCAAAACCTCTGTACAATCTCCCTCCATGTGGTTCCCTCCAGCATAAATATAAAGAGTACAGAGAAAGTGAAAGGTTCATGGATTCCCTAACATTTAAATCTGTAAAATGTCTGTCCTGTCCTAAGTGCAATATCATACTGTGTTTAGAGACCACACCAGCAAAACAAACATGTTAAAGGATAATCTCATTTCATAAATAATACATATTTTAGTCATGGCAATTCACACAATAATGAAGGGGAAACAGTTGCATCAGTTGCAACACTTGCGTATTTCTTTGAGATGAGACATTTACACAAGCCTATGGTTGTAATTAAAAAAATCCAAGAAGCAATAATTATATTCTGAACAATGACACAGACGAAGCTACAGTTAGTGAGTGATTGATCATGTATGATAAAGACAATCATTATTTCACTTTATAATTTGATCAATATAAAGTCGATTTAAAGGGAGGTTTTTTTTCACAACAACAAAATATAAAGAGTTTACAAATAAACAATCCTCACCACCAAGATGTTGCATTAACCGTTTTGGAAAAATAAAAACCTTGCACATTTTAACATAATAACCAGCAAAATGCTGCCGATTAATTATTTAATTTAATTAATTAGCAAATACTCAGTACCATCTTAATTATTGCTTCATTTGTCCAGATGTACAGTATGCCTTTAAAAGTCAATGCTGGTGTGTTTGGACAGATGCAGGTGGGGAAAACTGACCCTTGGTGCCTCTGGAGGAGGAGTGTGGCTGCTGCTCAGTCGACTCTCATTCTCGGTGTAATTCCCGTTCTCTGTCTGACTAGCTAGAATGGCGTGGTGTGTTGGTTCTGACCCAGACTCATGCATCTGGACTTCACTGACCTGTGAAAGAAATGTGTGTAAATGAAAACAGCTGGATAACCCAGGACAATGCAAGGAAACACAGGAAGAAGGAAAACAGAGAACAACTTACTGAAGGACAAATCTACCACTTCACTAAAGAATTAAAAAAGGAGCTGCACTGTGTTCAATTGCAATAATGACCCAAAAAGGTAGTTATTCACCACAGGAAAGCAATCCCACTAAATGTAAAAACCTGTAGCACTTAAAGTAAAGAACTTTACTGTTATCACTCTGCCCACCAAGACAAACATTCTGTTCTACAAGAGAGTGGGACATGCCAGGTCTATTTGTTGAATAAGAGAGTGCTGCCATGACTACTGTAAACACAGGGGCCCTGGGTCTGTGTTTATGTGCAAACATATCTTCCTTCTGGAACAATTTACCATTAACCAGGTGGTGTGATAAACGGCTGTGGCAGGTAGTACAATGCACAAGTAGGCTATTATGTATACAGGTTGGGAGCTTTTGACTCAAAAGCAACCCAGCATAAACAAAAGTAAATAAACTGGGCAAACATACCATGCACAGATGGAAACTGACACACAAAATGAAAATGTCCACAAATTGGACTCTGTAGTAATATTATTATTGTAAGGGTGATATTACGGTCAAATGTACATCTAGAATTCAATCAGTTCTTCAGTTTGGCATCACTGAGATCCATTGTAGCAAAATCTGACACAGATGATCAGATAAGGCCTAACTGTTTACACTCCGATCAACTCATGACCAGAACTGTACCAACAGTTAGTTACACACAAAGCACAGAAGGGAGAAAAAAAGGCTTAGTGCTTCCTGTTTTGAAAATGACGGACTGATGATAACTGAAAAGTAATTCATGCTCAGCTGTAGCTTTGTGTCATCCATACCCAGGTTACAATAATACATGAAATCTGAGGCAATTCTTATGGAGTACAACTAAAACCTAATCAGACTAGACCGTTTTTGGTAAGGTTTTCACTGTGTTTACTTTTGCTTTCAGGATGAGGATTATTTCTGCAGACAAAGGGCAGTGTTTCCTGTAGGCATTTTTAAAGATGTCGGGGGTGCTTTTTTTTTTTTAAACCCGGCTGCATATTGGGTTCACCCCACCTCGGCTCCACGATGCATTTAACACTGGAGCAACATCAGACATTTTCTATTGTAGGATTAAGATAATTGAGCGGTTGTGCTGCACTGCACCTGCCTTTGGAATGGACTAAATAATAAACTATGATGCGCTTTAACAGTTTTTAAATCATTCTCACCACAGGGGCAACTCTTACACAGCAGGGGCCTCCACTCTTCAAAGAATGCGAAGGAAATGAAGGAAACAAGGCAAAGAGAGCTTTGCGAGAGCAAACAACTACCACCTCCTCCCTTACATGGAGACTTCACACATGCACTAATAGTTGATACATCAGTAATAGCAAATCTCATCATACCTTCAGCTTGTTTCATGTGAATGAACAATAAACTGAATATATTTGTTTATGTGGTTACGGTATTTTGGAAAAAGAATACAATTTATTTTGCTGCAGCGCATTAGAATATCAGTGTTATGTATAAAAGGTAGAGACACACAACCAATACTAAAGTTAACTATATTACCCATTGGTAGTGTTAGCTTTAACTTTACATTAATAACCCAACAGGTTTCTCGTCATCTGGTCTTAACATACATAGTTTGTAGTCAGACCAAGAGTTTGAACCGTCTTCACTTAAGATATATTACTTTTTAAGAATGAGAATGTTATAATGGATATTCTGATATTATTGAAATGAAAATATCCTGACTACAGTACGGATTTCGTGATACTATATGACCGTGTATATTTTAATGTAATCTGTTATTTTTGTTTGACATATCTCGTGTTAAAAAAGGGATTTCCTTTGATCACTCAAACCTGTGCTTCGACTGGTCCGTAGATTAAACAAAGGACAAAGTTGTGTTGTTTGTTAAATCACGTTGTAAGAGACCGACCGACCACAGTGTTGCTTCGCCCTCGGAGCACATTGGTCGCACACGGCTAATCGTTAGCCTACAAATCACATTAATAACGATGTTATTAACTGTCGCCGTAGTTTTGATGGTTAAAGCGAATACGTCTATCGCTAAATCTGCTTCACATGCTATGAATGAAATCGATATCCGCTCACACACCAACCACTGCAGTCTGCGGTTTGCATTGGGCTCTCGAGCCTTTAGCTTCACGTGAATCTGGTCGTGAACGGGGCGTTTATGACTTTTATATGTCAACTCTGCTGCGACCACCTTGCATTGTTTTTAAAGCTATTCAGAAAAACACGTTTACTATACTGGTTAACAGTTTTCGACGGACCTTCAGGGCAGCGTTGACGTCAACAGCACAACAAAAGCTAGCAGAGCACGTCCTGTTGCTAGCTTGTGTAAGAAACGCGTCTTTTTCCACCCGTCTTTATTTTTTCTTCACCCGGTATCGTCACAAACAAGCCGTACATTAAAGCGAAAATTGTTTCAGTGCAATTCGGCGCGCCGCGGATTTAAGGTTTACTCACCGAATGATGTACGGACGGACAGTGTAGGACTCAGGGTGGTGTCTAAAAAAGAGACCTCGGAGCTCTGCCTTCCCTTGAACAGAGCTAGCCATAAGTTGCTAATCGGGGGCGTGGTTTAGGTAAAAGTAAACAATGGTGACGTCATGCCGACACGCGGGACTTGTCTCTGCTTTTTGCTTTTTGCTTTTTGCGAGACTGTCTGTCCGTGCTTTTTGCTTTAAAATAATAATGTTCGCATTATCACCCGACCACTTATTCATCTACAAGGCACCAGAATATAACTCAAACTGTAACAACACAATGCCAAAACCTGATCCCAACGTCATCAATTAATTCTTTAAATAACAACAGTTACATGACATGAATAAAATACACAACTATATTTCTATTCAAACCACACATTTAAATATGTGATATATGTGCTGCTATCTGTGACCTGTTGGGCACAATTATATATATAGAATATATAAGATATAGAATTAATCTGCTTGAATCTTTGTTGATCCATATGAATAGTGCAGACACATGGATGTGAGTATGGGATTCAGACAGAAATGTGAATATGTAAAGATGAACATGAATACTACGGAAGTATATTGCTGTCACAGTGGGAAAATTGTTTTGGGATCAGTATCACGGTATAACGTGATATATTGTAACTATGTGTTAAAATATAAGTTATTATGGGTAATTATATAATTATTAGATTGAAAAGATTTAAGCATCATTTTAGATGAACAATTGCTGCACAAGATGTACAGAAGTGACATCGTTTATATGAAAATAGGAGTAAAAATATATATATTCAAAAAAACTTAGTTTGTATGTGTGTACATGTGCAGGAGTTGCAGTACATGTACAATGTGTGCACTGTGTGCAAATGCATGATGTATATGAAGGGGATCTGAGTCAGTGTGGGTCTTTAAACGTATACATAAGGCTAACAGCAGGCTTGTTGTGGTGGGAGGTTTTATTCTGGATGGGCCTCAGCCTTCTTCCACATGGAACTGACTCATAAACACAATAAGACTTATTGTAGAATATTTTAGACACATTCAGGGTGCACTTTATTAGATACACCTCGCTAAAACTACTGCAGACATATAAACCCTACCATCATAGTGATCCATCATCATGAAAGGGTCAGTCATTATCTTTAATATACATAGGAGCAGTTATGTGAAATTTGCAAAGGGGTCTCAACTAAATCAACGAATAATGGCTATACCAAGGAGAGAAAAATATTATTAATATACTCTTACAAAAAAAGGCTGAGAGGAAATATATCACAACATTAAAATGCTGTAATATTCCCAATGCGGCATGAGCAGTTTCTTTTTGTAATAACCAATTTCACAAAAGCATAGATATGTTAGAAGTTTGGTAAAATGGTTCTCTACTTAATTCTACTGCCATCAACTCTAAGAATGTATGCAAATGATGGGCTCATCACTTATGTTGTGATTAGAACTGCAATGATTATTTAATGCTTGATTATCAGATAAACCTGTCAAGCAGATTAATCAGTTATAATATGGGCTCTCTGATGCTGCTTAAATGTGAATATTCTCTCATTTATTTGCTGGATAATTTTGGTTTGTGGACAAAACAAGACATATGAGAACATCATGAGTTCAAGGTTAAAATGTTCTGACATTTTGTGGACAAAACTACGGTGGACCTCAAGTGCAGAGCACCAACACAAATAGGAAAACACAACAACAATAATTAAAACACAACGGCATTAACATTAAACACACACCCCAAAATGCGGAAACACAAAAACATTAACATTAAATGTTGTGTTTTATGTTAATGTCGTTGTGTTTCAGTTAATGTTATTGTGTTTCCCTATTTGTGTTGGTGATTTGCACTTTAGGTACAAAAAACTAATTGATAATTTAAGAAAATAATCTTTAGAGTAATCCAAATTAATGGTTAGTTGTATCGCTATAACATAATTTAAGTATAGTAAAAAGTAACATTATCTCTCTAGAAAATGTGGCATTTGCTAGTTGATTATCATTAATGTTATTACTTTAATTTACGTTATCTGAGATTCTCCATAAGATCAGCTGGGAGACTTCTCAGTTCTGTTTTAAAGCTGATGAACAATAACTCAGATTTAATTCTTTTGTGCCATCTAAGTTGTGGAGCCATAACACCTTGCTGCTGCTAATCAGTAGGTAATAACTTTCACACATGCATATACAATCAACAGTTACATAGTCCATAAAAGGCAGATTAAATTATGTTTACAGGAAGGCTGCATTCTTATGTTTTGTGTCCATAATTTAAGGAAGCCACAAGAGGGAGGTATTTTCTAGTCTAGTTGTCATGAAAAATTAGGTGGCTATTACATTCCATACAAAATGTAAGATTTTCATTAACTTCAGTGCTATCATCATCCAGTATAGCATATTACAATATCTAATATTCACTATAAAAATCCACTTTTTGAGTGAACAAATCGATACACAAGATGACCTGACCATCTGGGATCTAAAAGTCCAATCCAGTACACTGCAAACAACAAACACATGCACAATTTAAATTCAAACCAGGAAAGGATTGAAGATACGGTGACTTTATTTTTCAAAAAACAAACATGTAAAAGTTCATAGAGGAGCGTGACTGCTAAAAGGTCAATGTGCTAAACACAGATTACTGAAACATTCTGAACCGCTGGTAAACACAAGGCACCATCAGTTACAAGGTCTGACATCTGAGAGTGAGTCAACTGTGTACAGTATGTGCAACTGGACGTTAATGGTTTATTTATTTGGCTCATCCTACAATACAGGTTCAAAAAAATACACAGACAATAAAAGTGAGCTTGGCAAAATCAGTGGAATCCATCTCTAACTATTCCTGACTTAAGACAAACTGGCATTACTAATACAAAGGTATTTGTTGAGGAATCATAGCAGCATTTTAATGCAAACTCCCTCTCTCTGCAGAGTTTAACTCAAAAACCTTTGTGTCCTAGAAGACATTCTCACTCAGAGACTGTTTAACATACAGGAAAAGTGCATTTTGTGAGCTCATAGTTCATCCCTTCAGTCTCAGTAACAAAAATACAACCTGTTACATATGGGCCAAAGGAGGGGGAACAAAGCAACTCAAAGCTAAGGAGAAAATAGTTTGATACAGCAGGAATAAATCATCTCTGATGAACTACTTTCTTAACATCTCCAAAAAAACATAATGTCCTTATTTTTTGTGTCCCTGGGACAGATATCTGTGTCATGTGATATGGTTATTATACTTTTTCCTAGAGCCAATACTATCAGTGTTACAAAGCAGCGGGTATCACAAGTTTATTTTTAACACGGGAATACGTAAAACATATCATTTCAACTTCATCGTCCACATTTCTCAGTTCGTATTAAAAAGCAGAAAGAAACTGATAACAAAAACACGAGAAACAGCTTCAAGCTTCATCAGAAATTGTGACACAAAGCCCAAAGGTATCTGATGTCACACACACATACAGGGAGAAACAATATGATCATTGATAACATTGCAAATTTGCCACAAACTCCACAGAATAGAAATGACTGCATACATTTCTCAGTATCTACTCATACTGTGTGCACTGAGGTAATCTTAACAGAACAAGAACGCATTCTATTCATAATTCACTCTCATACTAAAGAAGAAAATTAAAGAAATGTGCAACTTGGTGTTCATATACAGTATTAGCATTACATACTAAGCATCATTATGTAGGTTCTCCTGTATAGGCAACAGTATTCTGGTAGTAAAGATACAAAACAAAGAGAGTGCTGACTAGAAAAGTCATGTGATGTATTGTTATCAGGATAAAGCTTTGCTTTTTAGAACTAGACCTCTACTCTGCTTCAAAAATTACATTTCATTTGTATGAATGGCTTTGTCTGTGCTGAAGGAGACGGCACAAAATATGCTATAATACAGCTAAAAAAAAATCTGACTGTACATGATCTGCTTTTTTGTTGCAAATTTTCACTGTGTAAAAACATACAAAAACTACCACTGTAAAAATTAAACTGAAATGCTTTTTTTTATTATTACCAAAAATAAAATATATTTTGGGCATAGAATATTGTGAATGAAACAGAAGTGCACAGAAGCTAGGAAACTGCATCAACCAAGTTTCATTGGAGGCAATTAAGATGATACATTAAACAACTATGAAATCAACCGCTTCAAAACGTGCCAATATATTATTAAAGAGTAGGAAATAAAAGAAAAACTTTGCCTATCTCAAGGGTTCCAATGTACAAAATATGCTAATGTCTTGCTCGACCTCCTTCAAACGCGTGGTGCTCTTCATGTGCTGAAATAAAAGCAAAGAACAAAGTTTATGGTGTTACTGTCAATCATTTAGAAAAAAAAATTGTTAATTTACAAACACTTACGTTTATAAAACACTGCTTTGAAAGGTATTTGTGGAAGGAGCTCATAGATCTTTCCTAAGATTTTTGACTCGTCAGCACAAGAAGCTTTTCCATTCCAGACCTGAATGACATCTTCTCTGTCTCTTACGCTGACACTCACACCGACTACTTCATCGTCTGCAAGAAGAGCAGCAAAGCACCATCAGCATCTCAGAACCCCACGTTTGTGCAGATACTATACTGTCGATGGCAGTTTAATTAAAAACAGCAATAACACAGTCTATTTCTTTGAAAATTCAGGCATTTATGAAGTAACACGTGAAACATTATTTCAAAATAAAAGGTCTGGATGTGTTAAATTATTAAAATGCTTTTAAAAACTGAAATTTCTTGTCTATATTTGCAGGCATTTTATATAGCACAGACCTAAAATGTCCCCTCACTTTATCAGACATACTGCCTTTGAACAACACATATCATGGACCAGATAAAACCGGTTCCCAGCTTGTATCTGGCCCGAGGTCCACATTTTCCCCATGTGTGCTGTATGGTACTTGTGGATGAACTACACTAACAGTGGAAGGTAATTGGTCTACCTTTGTGATAATAGTTATAATATTACATAGTATACATTATATATACATTAGTATACATTAATACATTAGTGGACTAAAAATATACCCTTAAAGAGTCCATTGTGTAATCAAATCAACTGGAACAGAGATAATCATGAAATAGCCTCAAATACAGACTGAGCTTCACTGATTAATTTAAAAAAAAAAAATGCATTTACATAAAATATAGCAATAAATATACCTGAGACACAATAATCACTGAACTGTTCTCCAATAATAGCCAACAGCAACTCTTTCCACACAGCAGACTGTGAAAATAAAGATAAAAAAAAGTGTGACAGGAAGTAATTGAATTACCAAAGTATTAATATGCAAACACTTCAAAGATGAATACTTACAGTGCACTCTTTGGGTACTTTCATTTTCCAAACACCACCTTTAGCATTGCTTTCCTCTTCCCTGTAGGCAAAGCCAACAAAAAAACAATGACACATTTTAAATTGTCCCAATCAATAACAACATGCATGTCAATCTTTGAGCTTATCTCACCAGAGTGGTTTCCTCTCTCCTCTCATCAGGTGATAACTACATCTCAGTGGTAAACTGGAGACCCCGGGTATGTTGTTGTAAACTCTCCAAAAGTTCTACACAGGTGAAGAGGGAAACAGATTATTTTACTGAGTCATTTTCAGGGAGTGCACGTTGTTAATAGTTCACACTTGTTGTGGTTCAGAAATTCGCCATTAAAAAATATTTTCCTTATTGCTCTTGACCACATACACTTCCTCTCATTAACAAATCATTGAAACTTGAAAAGGCTCCAGCTGACTGTTGAATTGTGTTGTATTGTAAAATGTGAATGCTAGTGGTACTGTTAGTTAGTTACTATTAAATCCTCCATACTGTGATTGTTTACAAACACCAGCAACTATGTTCACCAAAGATGTGGTTTATATTGATCTTATTATGAACAAGACCTTATTTTCATGATGACACTGTTTACAAGAGAATGCTAATTTAATTTCTTAACCCTGTCAACATGTTATAAAGCACAGTCCGATTATGATTCACCTCCATGTTAAATGCTGCGAAAACTCAGTGGAAGATGAGACGTAGACCTGGGCGATAATTCAATAACAATATCTATCTCACAATATAATATTCTTCAACATCAATATAATGTTACACTATGAAAACACACTGTATGAGACACATATAACAGCTATTACATTTTTTTATGTTTTTGTATCAAACTTGTGTTTGCCTTTTAAGACATTTAAAACCACAATATTGCCTGACTTGACAAACATTTGTATTATGATTTTTGGCCATACTAACCAACACTAACTGGTTAATATGTCTATTTAAGATTGGAGTCCTCTATATGTCTAAATCTGATTAAGTTGCATATTCTGAGAATGTATTCAAGTTCAGAAAAGGCTCTTTATACAACAGTGTTTCATTAAGAATGTTGTTTAAATTGCATTAAAATATGAGTTGTCTAGGTGTCAGACACTGATGGTTTGTGGCCTTTTGTGTACATAAACAATTCTAGCGGTTCTGTGAAGATTAACATCTTTGCACACAATCTTGATTTGAGTATAAATGAGAAAATTTGCAACTGAAACGAGTCAGTGAATTCCCACTGTGGCAGAAAGTCACAACTCTGTGCCTGCTGGAGCCTTTGCTCTCATGGTAGGAGTTGAGGGCTGAAAGGCATCTAACCTGGACGCTCTCCACAGTGTAGATTTTCTTCAAGTTTGACTCGCACTCAGCAGCTGTTGTTCCTGGTAGAGACCTGACAAAAGCCAGAAGTAGTTATTTAATAATCGGCTTCGGCCTAATTCATTAGCACAAAAACTAATATGAAATACAAGGAAATAAATATCTCTCTCAGACCTCTGAGCAGACCTGCTTCAGGTCAGAGCTTGTCTGGGGGGGAGGGGGATCAGATGACAAATAAGCCAGTAAACAGTAAACAACATTGACCTCATTAGAACACACCATCTTGTGACTTGTGTGAACACACACACTGGTTGATGAGGCCTGTGACGACTATCAGGAATTGTCACTTCTGCTCCGAGTATGTGAATCAAATCTATTTTATCTGTATTGCCTGCCAAAATTCACAAATCACTGCTTGACTCTATGGGCTTTGCAATATGTCCGTGATGTGATATGGGTTATAAACAAATCCCTTTCAAAACAACAACAACCCTTTTAATAGATAAAGAAGTTGAGGAATCCTCAGTCAGTCATTCGTGTGTTTTAGTGCCAAGTTTTAGCTCCATGAGTAGAAGCAGCAACAGCCACAACAACACATGAGCAGTGACCTAACACTTCATGTACCATTACCACATGTTTTGGTGAATGATTGAATGAATACATTATTAAATAATACATCAAATCAAACTGATCTTGTGTGAAATCAGGGTCATGATTTTGTCCTTGTGTTCACTTTAAGAGCCTGCTAAGTAAAAGACTGGAGTATGTAGGTCACTGAGAAAACAAGTTGGTAGTGAAGCTCCATCAAACATTTAACAAGCAGGTGTTGTCAGAGATTTACCATGACATGTCACAACAGTGTCGTTGTCGATCACCGTTATTACACTATAATCTTATTTAGAGAGGCCTGATAACTGTCCACCTCTCCTTCCTTTGTTCTCATTAAAAGATAAGGATGCACCTACATTACAAAGACTAGTGGCACAAAGACGGATGCAGAGTGTTTTACCTATCGAGCCAGAAAGTCCACGGAGAGTGTAAAGGCAGATTGTCGATGTCATTGTCACTCGAGATCCTTGTCAAATCTCTGTCGCTGATGTGGTGTATGTTGTGCTCCAGCACCAGACTTGAGCTGGATGATGGTGTTCTCAGCTGTATCGCAGGCACAGCTACAGGGACTGCCATTGTCCGGTTACCTCCGAAAGACGATTGAAAACGAGGGGTTACTCTTCACTGTTTATGTCAACAGAGCCGTTGACGTTATATTTATAGGCCGTTTCGGTAAGAACTGACCCCCGTTCAGCTGCTGACTCATTGGTCGCTTCACCGGTTTGCGGCGTCACAACAGGGGAAAAAAACGTTACCGCCCGCTGACCGCCTGCGACACCGCTCTCTCTCCAGCTGTCCAGAAGTTTATGTAACTTCACTTTACACACACTTCATCCGAACCACCAGTGTCATTCACTCAGAATAAGTAACATTTCATTCAGGTTATGTCTTTCCATAATTTACATTCTTCTGTTGATTTGTGATCAAACCTGAACCTCCTGAACCCTTTTTCTTCTTAGGGATTGAACGTCAGTTAACGTTCATGTCGGTTCATTACTGCCATCTTCTGGTAACAATCCCTACAATGCACTCCAATCAATGTTTTTAAGATAAAATAAGTGAATTACAGAGAAATAATCAGTTATTTCACACATCACAGAGGCATAAACGATGGAAGCCTGTTTGGGGGGAAAATAATGCATAATTAATCAGTTATTTCACACACCACAGAGAAATAAATGATGGAAGCCTGTTTGGGGAAAAAGAGAATGCATACCCAAGTGATAATTATGAGATACTAAGTCACAGTAAAGTCTGAATAATGATATACTAAGTCATTATAACGAGATACTAAGTCAAAATAAAAAGATACTATCTCATAATTATGAGATACTCGGTCATAATAACGAGAAACTAAGTCATATATACTATCTCATAATTATGACATACTAAGTCATAATTACGAGACACTAAGTCATAATAACGACATACTATCTCGTAATTACGACTTACTAATACATATCTTTATTTTTCAAGTGGCAGAGAAACAAGCTTCCATAATAAACCGTTTTAAAACATAAGAAAACGAGAAAAACACCAAAAAAATTGTACCTCAAATACCTCAAACCCATAGTACCCCTATAACCACATTAATTGCCTTTTGTTTTTTTTTCTATTCATGCATTTGCTTGTTTGTGTTTTTTCTTCATCTACATTATGTGTAAATTTTTTATTGAAAATAAAGTTATTAAATGAAGAAACGTATTCATTATTCATGTTATTGAAGAGTTAGTCATGTACAACTTAACAAAATCAGTGGTAGAACATTGGACTATAACTTCCAATGTGTTGTTGCACTTGTTTACCTTCTTCTTCATGATGACACTCAAACGCATCTTCCTCAAACGTGATTACGTTGTTTTGCACATGCGCAGTCTTGAATGGCACCAGCTTTGTTGAGTAGCTACCTGCTACTGCTAACTAGCAAGTATCTCCTGCCAGTGTCTGGACACAGATATGGACATCGACGCATTGTTGGACGCGTTTCAAGGCAATGCTCTTTATGAAATTAAGCAATTTATTATCATTGATTTGTTTGTATTTCGATGTGCGGGGTTTAATCTGCTGTGGTTGCTAACTACGATACGCGCGTTACCGTCGTAACTTAGCTTAATTACTAAAATCGACTAGTGTTTAGAGGAGGCATTCAGGGACACTGACTTCATTTTGCCTGGTTTAACTTAAGTTAGGTTTCTTTTCTCTCTGCAAGAAACAAATTACTCAAATTTGCCCACCTTGCAATAGTTTATTCTCCAACTTAACACTGATTCAGTTATATAAACAGCTAGCAGGGGATTGTAAACAAACAGTAAACACACTGACTTACTAACTTTTCTGATAACTTTCCATGTAGTCAGCAGAGACCTTTGTTTGACACAGTATCTGCAGGTATTTTTAAAGTCTTTCAGAGCTTTTAATTGAACTCTATTATATAAAATATTTCATATAATATATCAAGCATTTAATATAATTTAAAAGTCCTAAATGGTGTGTTCATTTTCAGACAGATGAAGGGATTGATCCAGGTCATGTTAACTGATTAGTTATTTTATAATGTATATGTATATGTGTATATATATATATATATATATAAACAGTTGCAGGAATTGTTGTTTTATGCTATTTTATGACATAGATAGTTGTTATTTGGGAAAAATAGACATACATGTAGGCAAATCTATTCTTCATTCATAATAATTTAAATTATAATATATGTATATATATATATATATATATATATATATATATATATATATATATATATATTATATGAAAATGTATCTCTGTTATTGTTGTTTTCCCACCATTAAACAATTATTCTGTTCTTCGTGTGGCAGATTTTGACAAGAAAGGGAAGAAAGAGACCTGTCCTGTACTAGAGCAATTCCTGTGTCATGTTGCCAAGACAGGGCAGCCACTGTGAGTAGCAAGTAGAGGCTGACATTTAGCCTGAAACTGTGTAACTCATTTCTCCTGCCACTGAAATTTGTTTATATCTGTGTGTTCAACATTATTTTACTTTTATTCAGACTGGCGTCTCCAATATCTTCCAGGATCTCATGGTCCCAGTTCAAAAGTTACTTCATGTTTAAGCTGGAAAAAGTCATGGATGATTTCCATACTTCAATGCCAGAACAGAGAGGACCACATAATCCCAATGTAGAGTATATTCCCTTCGAAGAGATGAAGACGAGAATCTTAAAAATAGTCGATGGCTACAATGGGTGAGTATAGCTCATATTAATACACTTTCCATATTCCAAACTCATCCATTGCATCATTTTTTGATTATTTTTTATTTAAGTGAGTATGTAAGTAAATAAAAGTAATCTCAATGCATCTTCAATGTTATTAGTGGCTTCATACTTTTACTTAAAGCTGTCCACTGTGATCAGACACCAAGATAAGACCCCAAGATACATGTCAATAGATGATAGACATGTATAACTGGCAGCATATATACTAAGCAATATGTCAGGCAACTCATTTCTTCACACGCTTTGGTTTCATTGAATGTGAAGATGGGGGATAGTTGCTATGCACCAAGATGCCAAAAAGGCGGGGACAGGCTAATGGGAGAGCATTTTACCTGATCACCAAAGATACAGAGCATGACAGAAACACACTCAAAATGAGTGTAGAAGATTGTGATGGGGACCATGACGCTGAAGTTGGCATCCAGAGATTTGCAGATTCAAATCTTACTTATTGAGACACACTAAGATGTTTATTTGATTTATAAAACCTTTATCCAGTTTGACAAAGATGAATTAAGTCTGTCAGGTTCTGTTATACATTACTCTCTGTGGATTTTAAAGTGCATGGTGAACTCTTAAAGCTTGAAACTGGCACTGCTGCAATTTATATTTCAGAAGCTTTTCCTGCCAACATGGCAGGTTGAGCAAACTGAGTCACGTGGCATCCGGAACTCTATACCAGGTATAACCAAGCATAGATCTAATCCCAACTAATGAGGCTTTTTTTCCCCCATTCATCTCTGCTGCTGCCAGCTTTGGAATTCATTATTTCTAAATATATTGCTTGATATATTCACCAGAATCCCGTTCACCATTCAGCGTCTGTGTGAACTGCTGATAGACCCAAAGCGTAACTACACAGGAACGGACAAGTTTCTCAGGGGTTTGGAGAAGGTGAGGTTCATATACTAATGCATTTAATATAAGCTATATTCACAAGTACTTTAGTACTTTTCATGGTTATAAAATGATTTCAACAAATTTTAAATTGCTGTTAATATCTTGCAGAATGTAATGGTGGTCAGCTGCGTGTACCCTACCTCAGAGTAAGAACCTCTCAATTTTTTCCCCCCTCGCTACTATTACCACTTCTCCTGCACGTTGACAGCTCCCCATTCACACATACAAAGTTACACTTAACAGTGTGCTGTTTTTATGTGTTTCTACTTCTTTTGAAGGAAAAATGCGGCCTCCAGTTTAAACAGAATGAATGGAGTGATGTTTCGTGGTAACTCTTCCCTATATTTAGACAGGTGGGAGTCACATACTTGTCAGTGATTGACTTCAGCAAATTTAAACTGCCTCATACGCAGGAATGTGACATTTGAATTAATGTAGAGCACAATGACAAAAGACAGTCAGGGTATAAGGACAACTCTGTTTTCCCTGTCAGTTTGGTTCTTAGTCGTTCCTCTGATTAAGAACTTTTTTTATATTATTTGACTTGTTTATTTAAATGTCATGTACTCAACAGTGCCCGGCCCATAAGGGCTTGTTAGACACCAACAAAATAAAGATAGAAAGATGACCACATAGCATCTAACAATATACACATTCACTCATTCATTCATTTGATAATGATAGTTCTCCAGGAAAGAAACAGTAACAAGAGTTGGATACTATTTCTCTACTTTTTCAAACAAAATGTTCTCTTTTCAGTGTACACAGGGCAGGCAAGCAGAAATTCATCTTCAACAACATTCAAGTCACATACACACTGCTCTCAATACCTTAATACCTGCCTTTTTCAATTGCCAGTGGAAGGTTATAAGAATTCAATGTCCTTGCGCCTAAATTCTGACCATATATTCTTCTATCACAGTCGAAATATAAATGGACCCAGCACACCAAAACCGCTCCACAGACCAAAGTTGTCAATGTCAAGTTCGCTTTCGACCAATGGGCTCCCAGACTATCTAGGGAGCAAAGAGCAAGAACCAACCACAGAAGAGAATGAGGAGCACCATATCAGGTAATTAAAAATGTAGCACTGTGGACATGTTTACAATAGTAACTCCGCTGTAGGGTGATATTCAGAAAGTTCTCTAGTGTTTGGTAATCTGATTAATTCTACACAGCATTGTTTTGTAGAATGTACTGTACTTTTTGCCTCGCCACAAAAAGACCTGGGTTCACAACCCGGTCCCACCGAGGACTTTTCTGCATAGAGTTTGCATGTTCTCCCTGTATGTGCTTTGGATTTTTCTTGGGTCAGTTTGGGTCACGTCAAATAACATGGTATTATGAAGTTATTTTAGTAAAATAGGGTGAATTCAAATGGAATTTAACTTTTTCGAATAGCTTAAATGAAAATGTGGTGTAAACATTTATTAAAAATAGTAAAGTAGTGATACTTCTATTTATTATCACTAAAGTGATAATAAATAGAAACTGTTAACTGATTGTTTCTGTTTAGAACCGTGGTTTACTAATTACATTGAACGCAACACACAGGCTATTGAAGCTATCCATGGTGGATGCTATCCTTTCCCTCTACAACAACTCAAAATAAACCACAAAGGTTGGATGATTTAAATAGTTACCTGTGGTTACAGTTCAACAAGAGTTACTTAAGAACTGATTAAATGCTGGAGATGATAAATAAATTAAAACATTCCAATTTGGGTGTTTTTGATGCTATAATGCATTCAATGCAACAACGGGTTTCTCGCCCGATGCGAGTGATGTGCTTAAAGCAGCTCTGAATTGACTCTGTATACTATTTGGTCATAAAACAGATTTGAATTGTGTTCAGTGTGAACACACAGTTCAAACAAGACTCCCACCTATAAAGGAAAAGCATGTTAGCTGTCCATTGGTTCAAGTGTTGATGATGACCTAATTACCTGCATGTTTGTCATTACTGCAGTGATTCTTCACTATCGGAAGGTGAAATGTCGCCAAACAGCGGGGTAAAAAACAAACACCCGGAGGAGGACGACAGTTCTGATTCTGAAGAACACGAGGTCAAGAGGCTCAAGTTTGACGAACAGGAAGAGGATGAAACGGAAAAGGAAGAGGAAGAGGAAGAGAAAGAGTCTGATGCATCTTGTAAAATGTCAGGGAGCTTGTCAGAGATGCCAGACTCTTTACAAGACTCTTGTGGTCAAGAGTGCCAAAGTGGAACATCTTGTGACACAACTTGTGATGATGGTAAGCATGTATTTACTTCACATATCTGTCTATAAATGTTCTTCAAACATGAATGCACCAATACATTCAGTTAAATGTCCACTTTGGTCCACAGAGCCCAGTAGCAGGACAGAAACATCTGAACGGGAGGAAGAATCGTCTGCGACAGAAGACGTCCACATTCCGAAGAATGACGACACTGTGGACCAGCCTGACCTGCCTGCCCCATCAGAGAAGAGCACAAGCTTTGAGCAGGACAATGTTGAGGAGAGCAGCAGCGGCAACAGTGACGGTGAGGATCTGTCCAGCAACAAGCAGCTTCCCTCTTCTGGTAGTAGTTCACCAGACCTGTCAACAGAGGGCGATGCTGACAACTCAAACATCACAGAGACTGCAAAAGAGCCTGGGGAACATGACTAACATGAAGCCCGGCCTTACAAACAGACCTTTTTTTTACACTGTATGATGCCACACAAAGGGTATATCTGTAGCACTGTGGACCTTTAGGACCAGGACTGATGTGGACTCTAAAATTCCTCACAGAAGGATCTATTTGTCCTCTGGAGTTTCAATTTGCCTGGTCATTAAATTAGAAGGAAAAAGAAGACTATGGACTATATATTTTTTAACTCTTGTCTAAAAGGTTTTCTAATTTTTTTCCCCCCTGATTTTTTATATCTGAGCATTTTAATTTAATCTAATGTATTCTCTGATTTCTTAATTCAATAATCATTTAGCATTTGTTTCCATGAAGATGCGTTTGACTGTTTGAATTATGTTTTTATCTTGACCTAGTTGTTTTTTGACCATCTCGCTTGCTCGCTCGCTCTCTCTCCAGTTGAATGAGGAAACCTGCTATTAAGAATGCAAAACAAAACTTGACAGACGTTTGCTTTTTTTGTATGATGCATATACCATAACATGCTGTATGTACGTATGTATGTTACATTTGTTTAGATTGACCCTTTTAACATATGTGAAAAACATAGTTTTGCTTCGTTACTGTATGAAGACAATATTAACATACAATACAGTAGTAATCATTTAGGTTCAATAGAGTATTGTTTTGGCTTAAGTGAAGCCATCTCTGCATCAGATCTAGTCCTGAGAACATGCGGTACTTTTACATTTCATGTTTGTCATACCTTAGTTGTATAGCTGTCCCTTTTGATAGCAAGGATTTTTACAGTACGTGTCTGTATATCGGTTTTTGTAGACTTGTAATACTCGTGTCCACTGCCTTCATAAAACTGATAACTGCTGGAAATTGAATGCTTGAGCTTGTATCATAGTATTCATGGGAAAGCAATAAATGATAAAACCTAACATGTAGTTTGCTCAGTTTATCTCAAATAGAGCAACTAGGTACAAAACAAATGTGTACAGTGAATTCAGGGAATTACTTTTTTTTTTTTTTTATCTTGCTTTTGCATTCTCAAGAGCCAGATACTGCCCTCAGGAATAGATTAAGACCACAGTGGTGACCAAAAACTGAGCTAAACAAGAACTAAAAGTTATTCAGGAAGGCAAAACAAATGTGTTAATATGCCACTGTTTTGTTACCATGTATGTGGTGCTGTGTTAATGATGTGTATTGCAATTTTTTATTGTTTGTATAGTGTGTTAACTTGCCTATCTTCTACCATAACGTTCAGCTAAACATGCTACATTATTAGATACTTAATCTCTCTTTTAAATGTATATATTACCACATGATAGCTTGCTTGCTTATGGTCCTGGTTTTGACACAATGTTGTTATTTTACTGAGAGAGCAGAGGAGCTGATGTTTAAATAGTAGGTCTTATTATTTCCCCCCCGTCGAGCACTGGAGAATGAACCTGTTTATTGGAGGAACCAAATTATGGGTTAGATTTAGAACATCCCCTGTGTAATAATAGAAGGCATGATTCATTTTAATCTATGTGGATAACATCCAGTCTCTGCTCAGATGGCATTGACACTTCTAAGCTAAGATTAACACTGTTCCTGTTGTCAGCAGATATCCTGGGCCAGGCCAAGCCTTCACCTGTGAACAAAGGCTGCATAACATGTTAAACCGTAACTCTGTTACCACCGTTTTACACCGACTACATCACCTGGAAACCATTTCCTGTTAATTATAAAAATGTATTTTGCCCTGAATGTTTCAGATGTAATTTAATGTCCATCATAAGTGAATTTAAAAACAACAACACTGCTCATTATAGGCCTCTGTGAGACTGAGGCAGGCATGTAAACAGTAATCATGTTAGCTTTAAATAACCTGGTGCCAGAAGGTCAGAGCTTGAGATGATTCATCAGAGCGGTCAGAAACATCCTGGAATGATGAGTGCACCAGCAAAAGAGAATTCAAATTTCACAAAATTTGGGGACACATGAGAGACGCATTATTTAACAATATTCAGTCTTACATATCCCACAATTCCCATCATGCAAGTAAAATAGCATGATCTTAACTGACCCTCTTGTTTTGCATGTTTGATTGTCATTGTATGAAATTACATTTGGTTTCTGCAGCACAAAAGACTTGCTGTCTGTGAACCTCTGTGAAAACTAAATTACAATTATATTTAAACGTTTACTGTGTGTAGTCTGGATGAAGAAAACCTGATTTTAATATGCCAGTCTTTATATCTGACCAAGACCTAGATCACTGCTGTCAAAATCAGAAATCAAAAACACATTGTTGATGTTACTTTACAGTTGCTCCAAGAATAGAAATACATCAAATTAAGTAATTACAAAGCTGAAACACAGGTCAAAAATTGTGTAAATATAGATCAAAGTAAATTAACAGTTGAAAATTAACAGTATAAATGCATCATCATTTCCGCCACATTTATTTCACTTTTACTTTAATCAGGCTTGTATTCCATTTATTATTTGTATTTACTTATGTTGACACTTCCCATTTGACATTATCTTCATGCCAAAAATACCTTTCACCACTGAAACATGTTTTACCTTTACACAGAAATAGAATAGAATAGAATAAATCTTTATTGTCCACCGAGATGGAAAATAGTCTTTTGCTCACCAATTACAGATGACAAAACAATGCTGATTACACTGAAAACAAGATGTGAAACTACAATAAAATCACATTAAAATAATTTATAATAACAGTGAATTTTAAAGGAAGAGTAAAAATGAAAAGTATTTAACGTTTTGCCATACAAAATATATATTTAATATTCTATAGATGTACTTGAAGCTTATCATAAGTGGATGTTTTCTGAATATCAAACATACAGAATATTATAGATAGAATAAAGGGCATAGGGAAATCCTTTAATGATCTGTGTGCTGTCTAATTGATTTGGACATGTTACTATTTCCATTTCTAATCCCTCATCATGTGACCCATAACAGACTTTCAGAGGGGATGTCTCAGTAACTGAGGAGTGAAATGTATACGTAAACAAGACATAGTATAGTTGTTTGTAATGTAAGGACTCATTTTTAGAGAAGAAGATAAGAAATTATCTTTCACAATGGGTCAACGCCTGAGTGAGGACAATGACCAAGACAAAGAAATTGACGTGGCAGAGCTGCAGGAATGGTACAAGAAATTTGTTGTGGAATGCCCAAGTGGAACCCTCTTCATGCACGAGTTCAAGAGCTTTTTTGGTGTCACTGAAAACCAGGCGGCAGCAGATTACATCGAGAACATGTTTCGAGCTTTTGACAAGAATGGAGTGAGTACAGACCGCTGTCGTGTGGATGTACAAGATCATTTGTCTCATTGTATTATCGACACAACCTCAGTATCAGCTTCTGAAATTGAACACTTGCTGTTTTTTCTTAGTCGTCTCTGAAAATCTTTTGTGTCTTTGCCCTGGGAAATTGTATATATTACAATAGTAACAACATATTTATGAAAGAGGACACACTAAACAACACTGTTGAACAATTAATCAACAATGAAATGTAATTCAAATGTTCTATCTGGTGTATAACAATATAGACATTAAAGCAGGGGTTAGTTCATGCAGTAAAATAATAGTATAATAATCCATAAACAACAAGGACTCCAAAATGATCCCTTTGTTTTACATTTAATTAAATATCTTTTTACAAAACATATTATGAACAACCAGAAATAACAATATTCAACAATATTATGGCTAAGTTTACCATTTACACGTGTGCAATACATCTTACTGATCACAGTGGATCTAAAAAGCCACAAAACATGTTGCCACAGGCATCTGGAACTGAAAAAATATAGTATTATATTTTTATATAATATAGCAAAATTTTCACAAATTCATCCTGCGGGCAGCAGTGGACTTACTGGTGGGCCGGTTCTGGCCCACTGGCCATACGTTTGACACCCCTGCATTAAAGGATCACGTCAAACCGTCTCTACACAGCATCTGAACTCTTTCTCCTGATGTTCACAGGACAACACCATCGATTTTCTGGAGTATGTGGCAGCGTTGAACTTAGTCCTGAGGGGTAAACTGGAACACAAACTTAAATGGACATTCAAAATGTACGACAAAGATGGAAGTGGGTGCATCGATAAAGTGGAGCTTCTGGAAATTGTGGAGGTAATATTTGTCGCTTTCATTTGACCTTTGAGGGCTTTAACACATTATGAGGAATATATAAATGATCATGTTCCAATCTTTTCCTGTCACCCTAAGTCTATTTATCGACTGAAGAAAGCCTGCCACGGTGAGCTGGATGAAGAGTGCAATCTCCTGACCCCAGATCAAGTGGTTGATCGGATATTTGAGCTGGTTGATGAAAATGGAGATGGTGAGTGTTTGTGAAGGGTTTTTTTTTTCATTTAAAATGGCAGCGTCAGACTGCTGTTGTGACCTTTAGGTGGTTAGGGTGATCAGCTGTGCAATGGCCCCTCTTCCTATCAAAAAAAAAAAATCTGTCCCTCGTCACTCAGGGGAGCTGTCTCTGGACGAGTTCATCGACGGAGCACGCAGGGACAAGTGGGTGATGAAGATGCTGCAGATGGATGTCAACCCTGGAGACTGGCTCTCCAGCGAGCGGAGATAAACTTGAACTGAGAAAGAACTTCTAAGGCTGAGGCACACACTGTCAATCTGACACAAACTAAAACTGTGCTGGAACTCTGCGTGTATTGCAGACACATATCTTATTATGTGGAAGGAAACAGCACAGTAGTCACCGTGGTGTTGTAATAACAGTGCTGTGTAAGATTCTGCTTTATCATTTCCACAGTGCTATATACTTTCTGTTTATTCATTATGGTTCACAATTAAAGTGACACAATGTAGGATTTCAACCTTTAAATGATGTTTACATGAGAACCACAATATTCTAATTCATGGCTACGCAAACTAAAGCACACAAGTAATGAAGGTTTAATTATTTATAGAAAAGAATAGAATACCAATTACAGAAGACAAAACAACACTGATTACACTAAAAACAAACCTATAAACACCTGAAAGCACAATGAAAAGACATTAAAATAATCTAAGAGCAGTTCAAGTGAATGTCTGTGGTTTGGTCACAAAGGATTTTTTGAAAACACCTTAGGCCATGCGGACACAGTATAGTGCCTCCTGGACTCAAACTGAGCAGAAAGTGGATGTGAGCTGTCAGACAAGATTTGTCTGGCTTTCTTCCGCCCTTGCTATGTAAAGTTGGCTCAGAGGCTTTAGTGGTTTTTCAAGGATACAATCCTTTTTAATTTTTTGCACTTGCAAGTTACAGTAAATGACCAAAACAAGGCAGGGAAATGCAAAATGAGGAGACTCTCAATGTGTGTTATACACAATTGACCCCCAAGACAGCTCAATGTCTGCTGTGAATATCTCTTAAAAACATAAATTTATCATTTTTTCTGTGTTAAATTTTCCATCCATCCATCCATCCATCCATCCATCCATCAATCCATCTTCTACGGCTTTATCCTCCACATGAGGGTTGCAGGGGGCGCTGGTGCCAATACCAGCTGACATAGAGCGAAAGGCGGGGTACACCCTGGACAGGTCACCGGTCCATCACAGGGACACATAGAGACAAACACTGTCACTCTCACACCTGCGGTCAATTTAGAGTGTCCAGTTTGCCTAATCCCCAAATCTGTATGTTTTTGGACTGTGGGAGGAAACCGGAGAACAAGTGGTTCTTTTTCCTTTCTAGTATTTAAAAAAATAAAACAATGTAACCATATTTGTATAGAATGTTATAACATAGGCTACCGTACCTGCACATGTTACCGGGACACATATTTTACAACAGCTGTGACAAACAATACCGTTTCCCAACTGTGGGGGGAACCAGAGAGCAAATCCTACATTGTGTTACTTTAATAAAGTTATGTAGCACGAATAGATTTGAATTTGTTGATCATTGCCTATATGACTATCTGTATTTTATAGATGCTGCCTATAAGGCCCATGTCTATGTTTCTTTGTCATAAGTGAGTAAAAACAAGTTATTCAATAAACGTTTTTACAGCCCCTACACTCACCTTCCAGTGTGTTTTCACATTCAGAGGATGATTAAAAATCATTTGGGTACGAATGAAATGCATGTATTTGTGTTGTTACACCTTAATATTGTCATTTATAACATTATACATTATCCTTGCAGTGAATTTGAACACCCTCATTCTTATCGTCATTGCTCAGCTCAACAGAAATCAAATCAAATCAAATAAATTTAAAAAAACAAAATAAAACACCTACAGTATGTGTGCATGGTCTCTGAAGACAATAAGCAAAATAAATATATGCTAGTTTTACACTTTTTGGTCATTGTGCTTGAAAACCACAAATATTAAAATACTAATATGGTGATCAATGAGGATGAATTTGCAAACTCCTATGATGTTTCTAACACATCATTATGGTTAGTGCTATGTTCCTCAATTTACCTTCTGTTCTGTTTTAATCTTATTGAAAAGATAGTTCAGGTATTCATACAAGGCAGACTGATTTGAGGGCTTCATATATGTCATATGAATATTAATATTTAAAAAAAAAAACATTTCTTCCGATAGCTGACATGTAATGTGACTCAGAACCAACACACAAATGTAAAATTAGGACATATAGCTTTGTATCTTTTAATTTCTACGGATATTTTGATTTGAATTCTTCTTTTTATTTTACACCACCACTTTTTTTAAATACATGTCACTTGGTTGTGTTTTTATTCTGTGAAGCACTTTGAGTTGCATTGCCTTGTGTGAAAACTGCTATATGCAGTAAATAAACTTCAGTTGACAGCCCGTGACAGCCCGTGGCCAAGTGGAAAGGGAACTTGTCCTGTAACTGGAGGGTTGCCAGTTCAAGTCCCCACCAGGTCAAAAGGGCTGGGGTACCCCTGAGCAAGGTACCCAGCCCCCATTGCTCCCCAGGTGGTAATTATAGGATGGGTCAAATGCAGAGAAATCATTTCCCTAAGGGGATTAATAAAGAATAGATTTGATACCATAAGTTAATTGATTAACTTTATTGTACAATGTAATGTACTTTATTTCTATTACCCTTTACAACACACAGGTGACCAAGGTGCTTTACAAAATAAAAGCCAAAGCATGCAAATACCTTGAATAATGAAATAATGCCTGGGGCCCCCAAAATCCCTTGAAACACCCTTGCCTGGAAAAACAACATTAATTTCTTTGAAACCATGTGCTTTTAGAAAATCTATTTACCTTGTGGAGTCCATTATAACATTTGAAAGACTTTATGTTTTAGTGTTCAGTGTCATTCTGCATAATGTTTTGTGTGAAGTATTACTCCAACAAGCTAGGTGGCAGTAGTGTGCCATAAAGCGCGAAACGGAGGAAGAAGAAAAACCACCAAAGGAGAGAGCTTCTGTCAAAGCACTCATGCTACAGTTCTCACGAGCTACAAACATAACTTCTTTACAAACACACCGAGTTTGTCTCCTTGTTGTGGACAATGTCCTGCGATGTTGAAGAGCCCGTCGCCACAGACGAACCTCGGGTAAAGCGAACACTTTAACACACAACAGTGTGTTTCTGGTTTGATGTTTGTTTATGCACTTATTGTGGTTATGGTTTGGTGTAACGCGTGCTCTTGCTCCCCCTGTCGGCCAGTCAGCAGAGAACAGCTGGAGTCTCAACTATGTCACGGGGAATCTGTTCTTCGGTCCACAGGACGAGGCTTTGGCTCACTGCATCAGCGAGGACTGCCGCATGGGGGCAGGCATCGCTGTGCTGTTCAAGCGGAAGTTCGGGGGAGTAGCAGAGTTAAAGGAACAGAGTGAGTCAGCCGTATTATTAAATATTCATTAGGAGAGAGACGTGTCTTATTTTTGGTGGCACTGATTCCCCAGGCAGTCGTTTAAAATGAATCATACAAAAAGCAAGTTAGTTCTTTGTTTGATTGTGTTTCATGACCGTCTTTGTGTCGATGGAGTAGAAATCAAATCACAATTTAATTAGGCCAGTTTAATTAGTGGAACAGAAATAGGTGAGAGGACATTTATGTTTCTGAAAACAACATTATGTTGTGAGTAAAATGAGGTACAGCAATCAGCCAATTACCCCCAATTCTCACCCTGTTTGTTCTATGTTTGAGGTATATATATTATATATTTACTTTTTGTTACACTTAATTGAAATACATTTTAGATTCCATACTAGGGCTGAATGGTTTTGAATAAATATCTAACTGCGATTATTTTTGACTAAAATTGCGATATGATTTTCGATATCAGAGGGAGTGGTCATTTTCTTTTACACAATTATTCTCATATTATCTTTTTTGAATAACATATTTAAAAGGATTGTTTTGTGATGCTTGTGCAGACCTTTGAGAAACAAAGATGTTTTCTTCAGTCTGTAGAATACAATGTGTATAGGTCAGGACAGTATTTTGACTAAAATGGTGATTTGACACAGATTTTGGCTTTAAGAAATATTGAGTTGAATTGAAGTATCATACCTAATATTACAAGTGAAAACTGGAGTATTCATGTCCTACTTGGGATTAAATGTGAAATTAATGAACTACATTCAAACCTACACACTATATGTCTTCTTCTTATTATTTTTTTAATAAATATGTTCAAATAATCTCCCCTTAAATCTGCATGAGTGTATATTTGTGGTGGTGCATGCACTTAACACAGAGTGAAACTACTCTGTCTTGATTGAATGAACTTAGAGCTGATGTTCTGGAACTGGATACTCAGAGTTTCTCATCTCAGGGTTCAGTAAGACTCTGAGTTTGTCGAACCTCCTTTCTGAAACCAGCTCCAGCTTGCCTGTGTGTCTGTGTCCGTGTCTTCTCTGTCTGTTTTCCTGCCAACAGCATGATAACATTAAAAACATTCTTAATGTCTTATGCTTCATTTAGTGCACATTTATCTAACATTCATGCTGACAAATCTCCATTAGAGCTTATAATAAACATCTGTGGGTTGAAAACATTAGGGTTTTTTTGTGCTGCACAAATTGTGTTCAACAGTGGGGCAGGTTGAAGAAGGTTTAAAGCTAATTATGATTGTGATTTATATTGTGTTAATATTCTTATAAGGGTATTATTTCCTTTATGGTCAAACAGAAAAGATGACAGGAGAATGTGCTGTGCTGAAACAAGACGGACGTTTTGTGTACTATCTGGTAAAGAAGAAACAGTTCATTTCAAATTAACAATTTGTTGTTTTAAAAATTCTAGTTACTAATAATGATAATAGTGTTACTGTTATTACTCTATATTGCAGATCACAAAGAAAAAAGCAAGCCAAAAACCCACCTATGACAGTCTGAGGCTGAGCCTGGAGGACATGAAGTCACACTGTGTAAAGAACGCAGTGACAAAAATATCAATGCCTCGGTTTGTATTATGCTCCATTGTCAAGAGAGACAAAAATAATTAGCATAAGTCATTAAGTTACTGTTACATAAATAAATAAATAAATAAATAAATAAATAAATAAATATATATATTTATATATATATATATATATATATATATATATATACACTTTTTTTTTTGTCTCCTTCCCGACAGTATTGGCTGTGGCCTGGATCGACTGGAGTGGGCAAGAGTGTCTGTGATCCTGGAGCAGGTGTTCAAACACACAAACATCTCCATCACAGTCTACAGCCTTCCAGTAAAAGCAGAGTCCACAGTGATGGAGGAAAACAGGCGCAGATGATTGATGTAAATGTTTGGTTATTGTAATAATTGCATTTTGCACTTTTCTGTTATCGTTATTTCCACAGAATGTGGCTGTAACAGCGATTTCTCCTTCAGTGAGCAAATGTTATCTCACAAATAAATATGTTCTTTGCACATCAAAGTCAGCTCAGCCCTCATGATCTTCCATGGCTGTCTCCTATTTTTATTGGACGTGAGTTAAGTTTTTAGCTATTTTACAACAGGATACTGAGCCTAAAATATCAAGTGACTCTTTGTTTGCTCATCCATCCACTAGACAGTTCTGCTGTTGGTTTAGCAAACTGTGTGTTTGCATTTCTTTCTGGGCATTCTATAACGTTGAGAGTGCTCATTGAGGTCTCTGCAGATGGTTTAGATCTTGTCTGGTCCATTATTGATCTTTCTAATTGGGTATTGTACTTTAATGCAGCTGGGACCCAACTGACGTACTGGATGTGAGTTAAAAAACAAATGGGCTTGTGAGTCTGACACCACAAAGTCAATCCCACACGTCCATTTCCTCTTGCATCAGGAAGCCTTTTAACACATCACAAAGCCGAAGTGGATAGCGGCGAACTAACCTTGCACAATCACCATTCATTTATTTAACTGTTAGAATTAAATAATCTCACTAAAGGTTGCCCCATTTAACTGTTAGACAACATGTGCTTCCAGTGAGAGTGATTACCATAAACCTCGGTAGCACTGAGACAGTTTGAACAGGCTCAGTATTTCGCTGTCTGTGACCCTCCCTCTCTCCTTTGGGGCACTTTCAATAATTCATGAGGAAAAGGCATTAACCACTGCGGCTGCCTGCCCATTCTCCCTCATATATCCAGGCTGGCTGGAAGACTGTACTCACGGCATCACTGCAACCAACCCCCGCTCTACCCTTCCCATCCCCCTTCATGCCTGGCAATTAGACTCCACACTGCAGCAGAGCCACCTAGCTGCGCTGCAGTGAGTGCAGGGAAATCGCCTTTCGCCTGACCTGCTGTCACACCTCCACGTGCTGCAGCTGGTGGAGTGTGCACCCAAATCTGCCCTCACCCCACCTAGTACCCAACCCCCCCCCCCACACTCTTTGTTCCCAGCCTCTGCTTCTGTCCCACTGCAGCCCACTCATTCCTGTTGGTTGCTCTCCTTCATTCCCTTTCTTACTCCTTTTTTTCTCCCACATACTCCCCCCACCCTCTGTCCTCCATTCCCTTTTTCTTTTTTTCTTTTCCTCGTTGTGTATGAAATTGCAGAGCTCAGCATTCTTCTCCACAGGCACTTAGGGAAAAAAGAAAAAAAAGAGAGAAAGGGAGACAGAGGGATGAGCTGGGCAGGAAGGTTTCTGGTGCACCATATAACTGTCCCCTTCCAATTAAAGAAGAGAGCTTATGTTATTGAAGAGCAGCTTAGCCAATCAGGAGGCAGTGCAGGCAAAGACGGGAGGAAAAAGCAGCAGAGCGAGTGGGCAAGAGGAAGGGGGTAAAACTGCAGTGTGTGTGTGTGTGAGTGTGTGTAGTTTTTATCCCTCCCCTGAGCAGATCTTTATCAATTCTGGTACTCCACTATTGGGGTGCATTTCAATGAGTGTCTGTGTGTGTATATGTGGCAGAGTTGACAGGAGGACAGAGTAAAAGGTGTGTCCAGAGGGCTGTGGTAGACCCCTGACTTATTCATTCTGAAACTGGAAATAAGAGAAAGTAAGAGGAGATTGATTCTTTTTCTCTCTATCTCAAAGTGTCTCGGAGCCTGTGGAGAACGGGAAGAGCTTGGTGTCCAGGAAAGAGCAACCTGCACGGAAGGTAAGCAGCGATGCTCTCCTCCTACCACTGGCATGCTGGGTTTTTTACACTTCTGAAGTTGTTTCTTTTGCTGGTTTTGTCAGTGTAGCCACCCATTTTTCAGTCCTTCATGTGTAAGAACATTTAAATGTTCACATGGATATGTATGAATATTATTTTTACATCATGAATACAAAGCCAAGGGAGAGGCAGCGGAGGAGGAGGAGGAGGAGGAGGAGAGGAGGAGGGGGAGGTTAGTGCGGGACTCCCTGATGCTTCTAGGCAAGTTTCTGTGCACACGGTTCTCTAGTGCTGCAGTATCCCATTACATCCCTGAGCAAAGCTGCCTCAGCATCCAGCCAGTGCCAGGCAGAGCAACGCAAACCGACCACCAGCTTCCAAAAAAAAAGACTCTCAGTGTTTGAACTTATTCCTGGTTGAGTACACAGCCAGGTAATAATATTATTTGCACAAGTTTTATCTTTTTTACAATAAATGAAAGAGTGACAGAGGGACTACATGTACGGCAGCCCATTTTAGTGTTATTGTGCATGCCTATCGTGTATTTCATTGGGGTTTCTTAGATTGCACACTGAATTGGCATTTGACCCTGGTGATGAGTTTTTGCTTTGTTTATCCAGTGCGCTGGGACTCCCTTCAGTCTAAAAGTGAGCTCACAGACTGGGTAAAATAGGATTAGTGACTGCAGAGAACCAAAGAATAGTGCTACCATATCTATGTGCATATCACCATACTGTATATTTAAAATGGGCTCAAAAAACCCAAAGTGAAGCATTGTTTGTACACAGTGAAGGTCAGGTGATTCATTATAATACATTTGTGTTTTTTTCACCACTATGAATTCATTTTCAGCTTTCGTTTTGCGCAGTCACAGTTTATTTATTACATCCCACTGGCTTTTTTTTCATTTCTTTTTTTTTTGGGAAGTCTGACCTTCATCTTTTGTGAGTGAAGATGCCATAGTGTCCAGCAGTGGGCACTGTTGAAAAAGCCCATGAACACTAGCCTGCTGCAGAAGGGGAGGAAATGGACTTAGTGTGTCTTGTGTGGGCACACTAAGAAGCAATGCTAGACAGGATAAAGAGTACAGTATGTACCGGTGTTCCTGTAGTCCATGGACGTGGAGTTAATTCCTCTCCTTCTCATAACTAGACATTGAGACATGAACCCGGCTAGATCTGTTGAACCCAGTAACTGGTTTTAAATCCTGTTTTGATTATTTAACACTGAGTTATATGCAGGGAGGAGGAGAGGGCTGGGAAGGAAACGTTAACTATTTCAGCACCATGGACAGAGCAAAGGCTGCTAAGTGATCCCTCAAATAGCAAATCGCTGTTAAATATGATGTTTAACATTTTTGCATTCAATTATCTAAAACATATATATCTTTTTTAGAGTTGTGCCTCTTTTAATTTGCTCCATAAATCCAATAGAAATCCATATTTGTATTCAATATTACAGCTCCTTTTAATGGCACCGTCCTCTTTTCCAATATCCGCTATTGTGAAATGACCATGAAGGGTTTACAGAACTTTGAATTCAACAAGCATCACCAGCACAGGGAACATGTTGTACAGCGACTCTCCTACGTACTCTCCTGTGTATTACACAGTGTTAACCGTATGACTTCCAGTTACGTCCGCATCTGTCGTAAAGCGTACAAGAAAATGCAGAACCGTATTTGTACAGCACCATATACGACAGCTATAACCTCTGGGGCAAACCCTCATGGGACGTCAGAGTGAGGAAGGAACTGTTCGGTGCTACTAAATGATCAGTGTTTTGTTTTTGCATTTCATTGTGTGTATTTGTCACTTATGTGTCACAACTACTCACTACATTTTGCTACGTGTTCTGCCACTGAATCTCACACTGAGAGTGACAATTCCCATAATCCTATGCGGCTTCATGACGTCGTCAAACTAGGTCTTATGTTGTTGTTTTGACAGAGAGACCCCTAGTAGCAGATATAGAGTGCATACATACAGTGCGATGATGGTAACAGTAACCGTACAGTTTAAGGTAAACACTGCGAACAAAATGTGCATTTTTCAAAGCTTTCTGCTGAAAAGACCAGTACACACAGTACTCAAAAGTGCACAACAGATTGTTAGAGTGTGTCTCTAACAGAATAATGGAAATGAAGCAGTTCAAATGTTCATATAAAGACACACACTAAGTTGTACACGGCTACATTTACATTTTCCGTTTCAGTAACTCTTTGGGCTGTTGACCTAATAAACTGCCCAGTTACTCAGATGTCCATGTGTTCATTTGCTATTGCAGTTGTGCCGTGCACATCTGTCTTGCTCTTCCACTCGACGATGTGAAGACAACACTTTTTCATTATTCATGTGTATCTCCTTTTCTAGAGCAGCGTTCGTCTTAAAGAGAGCTGTGGGTTTTTTTTTGCAGCGACTCTGAAAACCCAGCTCCCATCGGTTTCATTTTGTAAAGCTCCGTGTTGTCCTTGTCTACCTGTATTATGACTGTGTGCTCCATGTGGGAGCCGCAACACTGTGGTTTTGTTCCACTTTCCTTTTCACTTCAAAGCTCAGAATGACGCTTCAAGCTGTGGGATGACATTTCGCTTATGACATCTGGTTATTACGGTGTTATTTGATGATATTATTATGTGTATTAATATTAGCTTAGTAACTCGTTATGTGTTTATAATAACAGAGGAGGTCCTTCAACACAGCGGCGTTAAAAAGAACGAGCGAATCATGCAATGGCTGCTATACGTTTCTGCTGACACCTGCTGTGACACAAAGCTTTGTTTTCATGTCATGGTTGAGAGTGATCTGCAAAGTGTCTCCGCAGGATGCAGCCAGCATACTTAGAGACTCATTCAGCTAGCAATGATCAGAAACCTCAGTCAGCTCTTTAATGGGAAACTGAAATGAGACGCCTTGCTGTTTCCAAGAATTAGCCAGTATCCCTCTTGGAAACAGAGTGCAAGATAAAATGGTTGATTTAAACAGCCAGACCTGTGTCCTGTAAGTTACCTACTTTATTCCAAGCTCATCTGTGATTCTGCAGGAAGGCATTGCAGGTGGGATAAGCAAGTTTGCTTTCGAACATTGTTTCTGCATTACTTACACTTTTTAAAAAAATGGTGGTGCTTTTGAAAGAAGTAAGCAGCGGTTTGGCTCGTCATTGCTCATCCTCCATGATGGAGGCCGTGGAGCCATCCCAGGCCGCGTGCCATTTGTGCCCCAGTAAATGATGGCGTGGGCGACATTGTAGAGCAGCCACGACTGTCACGCCGGCGTGCGAACAGTTAGAAGCAATCGTAAAACTCTCAGTGTCAGCGTGTGAGGATTCGGACAGGAAGAATAGGTGTTACTGTCGTGTGGTTTAGGTTGCACAGATGAACGTAGAGGACACTGCAGATGTTAAAGGTGAGTGGATCCTCCTGGGGATCTAGAGTGACACCGAGATAAATACAGTGTTGGACGGACAGAGTGTGTGTGTCTCCTCCATAACCAGGAAGAAGGAGGGAGAACTTCACAAGTCTTTCCAGGGAAAGATTATAGGATTTGTAAATGAATTTGTGTAAATGTGTGTGCGTGTGAGTAACAGAGGTAACGGATTGATTAAATGAAGAAAACACTGTGGCAGTGTTTGACACAGAGCACATTAGGAGGGCGGAGGTAAAATGATCTTTTAGAAGGACAAAAAAGCAATGAGGAGAGCGTGAGGACGGGGAGGCATGACAAATGATGCAAGAATGGGGCGCGAGAGGGTGAGAGATAGAACGAGAGATTGTCAGAGGCAGAGCAAGGATGGAAGAGAGTGGGTGTGCATAGCCGTGCTACAAGCACTGCAGTACATTGCAGTGCCCAGCCCCCGCTGTGTTCTCTCCTCACCATCCGGTTCCATGCACTGAAAAGACCCCTGCAGCAGCAGCAGCAGCAGCGGCAGCAGCGGCAGCAGCAGCAGCAGCAGAGCTGCACAGCACAGAGCGCTGCCTGCTGATGAACAGCAACCTTTCAAAGTGCTTTTGATTTGCCTTTGTGCATTCTGGACATTTAATGATGCACAGATATATATATTTTTTTAAGGAGTGATGGCAGTGCACTTCTTATCATGACAAAACAGTCGACCTGTGCCTGCCAGCGAGTTGTCATGTAGAGAGAGGGAGTATTCAATTCACACTACCCCCTGGATTATGTAAGCGCACAGCACATTGACTTTACCCAATACCAGCTGAATGATCCTTCCTTCCCTGACTATGTTTTCCTCATTAGGAACATCTGCCACGCTGTTTGCTTTTGTTCCAGAGGTACCGTCTTTGCAAACACGGACAGAGACTTTATTGAACTTATTGAAATGGAAACAATAGGGAGGCGAGCAGCATGTGCTCTTGAATAGCTTATGTTTGTGTGCCTGTGGTTTGACATTTTGTTGATGATAACCCTCATGGTGAGTAAAAATAATGACCCAGTGAATGAGACCTTCGTCTGATGTAGGCCCACATGAAAGTAAGCACACAGTTTGTTTAGTTTGAAATCTGTGTACAGTCTGTACACGCGCGCATGACTCATTCAGAGTACGCCTCAGACTTAAGTTGTGTTAGAGTAATTATACAGCATTAGGCGAGGGCAAGTAGCACTCTTTAAAACCATTACTTAAAAAACATGTGCACACAGACGCACATGCATGCAGATGTGAGATAAATCTTAATCCCAATCGAAGCGCGAGAAAAATGAAGGCGAAGCTTGTTTGTCTCTGCTTTCATAAACAGTTGCCACGTTTCCATCCCACTGCCTGCCTGGGGGTGTGGACAGCTGAAGCGTAAGAGCTTCCCTCGCTGTGTGTCCCCCCCAACCCCCACCCCCCCCGGTTTCCCTCTACTTTGCTGAGGTGGCTGATTTAGATTCGTGTGGACTGTCGCCGCCTCCCCGTGACAAGGTCTGAACACGTCTCTCACCATGTTTTGAAGGAGTTAAATCACATTGCCAGAGAGGTGTTTGGGCTGTTAAGTGTGTTTGCCTTGGCACCTCAGACTGCATTTGCTTTTGATTTGCACTGAAATCTGCACCAAGCTTTGAAAAAGATGACAGGAAATATGTGCTGAAATTGAATCATACCGCCGCTATAGAAATAGTAATCCAACCCACAATCATTGTAAACGTTTCTGGAAAAAGACACATTATTTCTGTAGGGCACCAGGTGCATTTAACCCTCTTTAAAAACAGATACATCCTGCATTTTTTATTATCTCTTAAAATAAAACAAACAGCTACAGTGCCTGCAGCAGCACATAATGTACAGGCCTCTGCTTGGAGGAAAATATTATTTTTGACTATGGATAGTTGAGAATGTAGCCATGAAAGGAAAAGACTCTCTATGGTTTGTGTGTGTGTGTGTGACAGAGATGGAGGAGAACAGCAGAGTGGTGTGGTGGGTGAGCTGCAGTGGGGATTTGGAGTGCTGCATTGAGCTGCATAATTAATGTTGAGAGGGTGGAGCTAAAGGCTGAGATAACTTGCGATGAACGAGCCGCTGCAACACTGGTAGAAGCAGAGCTAGCTCCTTTTTAGTCATGTGGAATCACCCTGTTAGGCAAAGGAATGGGCAAAGCCTGGTATGGGTGTGATAGTTTGATGCAGAAATACAGAGGCTCTCTTTAGTCTTTTGCACCAGCTCCTTGTCTCTGTCCCATCTGCTTCCTCAGCACTCAAAGCCAATCACTCTACACTGAACTGTGCACCAGAGCCAAATGCCTCACTGCTGCCTCCAAAGGTCTGTTAATCATCCAATTTGTAGCTAAGCACCTTCCTATATGACACATCTGGTGTAACTCTCATCTGGTCTGTTTGAAATGGACCACGTGGCCAGAAGAGGGAGGAGGACGCTTTCATACATTTATTTTTCTTCTCTACTCATAGTTTGTTGTTGTGTACATGGAAGGACTGTGTGTCGACTGCTTTTTTTTTCATTTTCACACTCTGCATTAGAGATGCACCTATTCAGCCATTCATCCAGGTCAAACATACAAGCAAACTATACACACATGTGAATACATATTAATGGATTGAAATCATGTAGACTTTTATACTGTACGTTCCTGTTAGTCTTCAGTGCTGCCACAGCTCAGGAACCTGTTTAGCTTCTCTGTCTCCAGGGTGATATGCCCTGACCGGTGACCACATCTACATGAGACTGCTCTGCTGGCACCGCTGTCACCTAACCTCATCATCACTGTGGCTTTGCCTGACAGCTTTTTTTTCTGCAACACGCTCTGCCTACATGTCCTCATCGCTTTACAGTAAAAGCTCAGAATGAAGCCGCATTTACATTTTATATGAATTAGTTTAGTTTCCCTTTTGCTATTATTGACTTATTGCGAGTCGAGGAGTGTTGTTTTTTTCCTGTTGTGTCTCATTCCACAACACAAACCAGCTGGAAAACGGGGTTGATAAACAGTGCAAAGCAACATATAAATAATCTGTCTGTGCAGATCCCTTTGCTTTATTCGCTTCAAATTTAATGCTGGCTGAATTAAGTTAGAGTGCTGCTTGATGAAGACACGGGGGAATTTGTGGCTGAAAAGTCAAAGAATTGCATGAATTACAGATAAGACTTCCATGCCTCCATGGTCCTGCTTAGATCTGGTATTAACATCTGTCTGTGATCTGATATGTGATCTGATAGCGTGTGGATTTAGTGTTAAGTGCGTCTGTTCACACCTGGCATTAAAGGGCATCCTGGATGCATCTCCTGTGACAACATCAGGTCAGGTCTGGCTTCCCACACCTTCTATTCAAATACACAGTGACGCCTAAATTATGTTTTTACCGATTGCAATGACGTGTCAAATGTCAGCAGAGGAAAAAAAAGAGACATCTGAAAAAATAAATTATATGTGTTAATATTGTGGTGCTGGCTCCAAATAGATCAACATTATGGATATTGATTAAGATCTCTAATGTGTCCTGAGGATAGAATGAGGTCACATGCATCCTTAAATCACCTATGAACTTATTTTCTTTGTGATCAGATCTGAGGACACAATCAGGACAGACTGGGTGCATTGTACATTGTACTTAGCACAATCTTGACATGATTGAATCCCTCAGAATGGAGGATATTAATATTAAGTGTGAATGATGGTTACTGTTGATAGTGGGTCCCAGTCTGGAAAAGCTATGAAACATCTCATGTCACTGCCTGTTTGGAGTTGGAGCTGACAAATTCCCATATCTACTGCATATAATATATGACCTGCGACTGGATGTGTCCTCCTGTCCCACTTACGACAAAAGCCAGTTGTTCAGATGAGTTTGCCAAAAAAGATTTGTCCTTGGCTAAAGGGCTGAGGGATCTCACAGAGCCATTTGAGATGCACATTGTGTCTCTGTAGACGGTGAAGATGCTGGTAATGACAGAAGATTCATTTCAGTCTCCTGGAGCCACAAAAATCACACTTAAATTACAACCTCGACATTATCAGGTGCAGTTGAAGGCTGATACAGTTTAACCTTGAGGGTACAGTACAACATAGAGCTTTAACATTGCCTCTCTTTTTGGATGCAGTGGTTTAATCTGCCTATGGAACACTTCATGATTGCCTGCCAACAGCTGTCTTGAATAACATGCCTTATGTTATGTATGTTTTTTCCTCTTCATATTTTCTTTTTTTCTAACTCACTCTAAAAGACATCAGGCAGCAGAATTTGATGGTGTTTTTTTTCTGCTCAGAAAAACAACAAAGCCTCATTAAATATATTGTTTTTCTGTCCCCTGAAATCTTCGAAATGAAGCGACATTTTCTGTTTTCTGTTTTCTTTCCCTCTGCATTCCCACGGGCTTTTGCTGTGGGAGAGCTGAGTTGCCATTTCTTAGTGTTGCCAAGTGAGAATCTTCCCATCTGACATTCAGAGCGCTTGGAGCAGTGCAAACATCAACAGAAAATGTTTTTTTTTCCTCCTCCTGCTTTAGAATAGAATAAACTCTGACTTTGAAATTGTTCCGAGTGTATGTCATGCTTGTGAAATGTAATGAAATTAGATCAAACCGCACACTGCCATGGGTAAAGAATTTTGTTGATCTATACAACCTGTGAGCTTTTGTGATCTCTGCCTTTTGTTTAAAATGTATGCTTTCCAGTAGAGGGACATTGTTCAAGGAGGAATAAGGAGAATGCAGCAGGGAGAGGAGGAAGAAGAATACGTAAGCTCTGTGAATAGATGCTGCACATGAAAGCTGCTTTGAGTTTTTTTTTGAGGCCAGCGTGAAGGTGAAGGACACCGCATACAGAATTTCAAAAAAAATACTGTCGTTCTTCTAACAGTTATGCGATGACATTTAGTTTCCATACACCTGAGGGAAGACAAAGGAGAAATGGAGGCATAGGTAAAATAAAAAATACGCGATTTACTCGTGAGAGGCCGCACTGTTATCTTCAGAGGTATGTAGCATTCAGATGTACATTTTACATGCTGAACAGGATTTCTTGTGTGATTGTAGCTTTGACATAATTAAAGGACATTTTGCATCACAACGGATCATATAAATGTGGCATATGCAAGAAGACAAGTACATAAGGATGGAATTGAATATTGCATGAAGGAAAAAAAAAAAAGAAAATCAATGACTTTATGGCAACAGACAAAGTCCAGCTGGGGTTTTGACCATTCTTTGACCCTCAAAAAGATGCAGCTGCTTATAAATTAAAGGTAGACTTTAATTTGCATGATTTGGCTCTACCACAGCTGAATAAAGGAGAGCGATGTAGGCTATGTTCACATTAGCAGCCACGTGTTTCAATTCTGATTCAGTTCTGATTGATTACAGGTCAGATTTGACGATTCACATTCATAACCACCAAGTATTTTGCATCTGACTTTCACGCGAACGTGACTGTTGTCTGAAACGGCACACATGCACACGCTGATGCCCTTTGTATGCATCATCAACAGGAAATGTCATATTTGTGAGACCACGGAGTATTGATTTGGCAAATAGCGCATACGTATAGGGAGAAAGTGGCTTGGATTCTAATTTGACCATTATCTCGCTCATGTCACGCGGCCACATAGCGAATACATGCGTGTTGAAGGACCACATACTGAAGTAACATACATCGAATTAAAAAATCTGATTTCTCTTCTTCTTCTATAAGCTTCTGTTACGATTGCTGCTGCTGCTCTCTTAGAGGTTTTTTCCATTTTTCCCCTGTACACGTGTTTTTGTGGAGTTTTTCCTTATTCAACGTGAGGGTTGGAGGATAGAGCATGTCACATGCTGTACTGTGTTTGTGATGTTGGGCTATATAATCACAGAATTTGACAGACATGAAAACAACAAACCCGGCGGTGCCCTGAGGCTTTTGCACAGCACTGTATGTCACTGTAACTTGTTAATTTGAACAAGGATGGGTTGATCGACTGAGCGAGGTAGAGATGAGAGAAAAAGAGGGAGAAGCATTTTGTGGAAAGAAAACTGTCTAGAAAGTGCTACAGCCACACCTTTCACAAAACCATCAGAAGGTGACATGTTGCTGCATTTTGTGTGAGTGCACCTGAAGCACACAGCTTTGGCCTGGTTTCACTTTTGGGATCAATGCTCAGTCCCAGCCTTGGTCAAACAGACACTTATTCACAACACGGCGAGAAACTAGATGAGAAATCGAGGCAGAGATGTGAAGTACATACTGAGTCTACATTGTTATTGGCAAAGGCCCCAGGTCATCCTCCATTGCATTCCTTGTCTGCGGAGAGCTGCTTCACATATCCACATGCATGTATGTAGTCGTGGTTTCATTCAAACTGTAGGCATGCTCACCAATGCCCATGTAGGCACCACCACTGAAATGAGCAGACCCTAGTGGACCTTTACTGAAACTAAGATGTGGAAAGAATGACCGGAGCCTAATGCTGGAGCCAAGACACATCTCCACAGAAATCCCCACACAGAAAATATAGGCAGGGTCTCTGCAAATAAATGAGTGCCAAGCATTGTATTGGGTCATTTTAAGAAAATCCTTTCTATCTGTAACTTGTGGGCTCATGGGAGTGGCAGGTGCCACTTATGGTGCTTTTGTGAAGCTGAAGGTGCTCCTCTGAGTGTTAAGACATCTTCTTGACTCTTTCTCTACTCAGGTCATTGTGCTGCTGCCATTCCCAGAATAAAAGATTCCTGTTGTTCATTTGTATTCAGCAAAGCTATTTTGACTTGCATAGAGAAGTATCAGCAAAACGAGAGGGAGGAAAGTATAGTAATCTGAGTTCCTTTGGATGTTAAAAAGAGTGAAGTACACTTGTGTTTTTGGCTGAGCGTGCCAGCCAAGTTGGAGAAATCTTGCCGCTTCGATCATGCCCACAGAGATTATTTACTTGACAGCAAGTTGGTTGGCATCTCCAGGAGCAGAATGGAAAGTTGCAGAATTGATTTCCTCCCAGCATAAGGCTGGTAATAGCTGGCTTTGGAAAAAGGACATGACATTCATTGTACTATATTGATCAAAATAATTACTCTCCTCCATTTGTCCAGCTCTCTAAACCCTCTCACAGCAGTGTTATCTGGTGAGCTGTTTAGAGATTCTTCTTTTGCCATCTTCATTCTCATCCAGAGAGCTTTCCTCAGTCGTTATTCAAAGCCTCATGATTCAGAGGTCCACATTGCTCATTGTCGTAGTAAACGCGTTATTTAAAAAAGGAGTGATTGATGGAGCCAGTCTGTGTCAAGCTTGTAAAGAAGTGGTTATATACTATCTGACAGGAGGAGAAATAGGTAATCATAAGTGGGCAAACATCGAGATGCCACAGCAGTGGCCTTGTATTCCTCTCAGTGCCAGAGGATACTGTGAGCTAATTAGAAACATTAGTGAAATGTGACTTATGGAGCGTCACATTTTTTCTCTCTGTGCTAATTTGGTGAGTCAACAACAGGATTTCTTTGCATTTTTATTGATGTAGTACTTCGCCTTCTGCTAACTGATTTTCTTTCTTGTTGCATGTATCATTGGATATTGTTTACAGAATTTACTGAAATAATGATCAGTGAACTGTGTTAATGCTACAGTCTCGACCAAACGATGTGGACACAAAAGCTGTGTTTCCACCGACTGGCCCCGACCATTCCATTTTTTGGTACTCTTTCCTTGGGGTACCAGAGTAAAAGGAATATGGTACGGGTGGAGCTAGGCTGGCTCCACTCACGACAGTGAGCTTATCGAGCAACAGAAAGGCGCCACTCCCTTGCGACCTCTGTTGTTGTTCATTGTGTTGATGTCTGTTGTGTTGCATTCAATGTCGTTGTTCGGTGTCAACACACTGGTACAGCGTCACACTACCAAGTAAACGTACTGTTCTCAGTCGAAACGCAAGCCTGATCCAGGGCTGTACCAAACCAAACTGTACCATGATGGAAACACGGCTAAAGACCAAAAATGTAATTTTAGTTAATGCAGTTGATTAACAACAGGTTAGCAGTCTAATGAGCACAGGTTTCAGTCGAGGGCATTTTAAGTAGGCAAGGTTGCGTTTCTGTCCAGCACAATAAAATAACCTCTTCAATGGTCGCCATGTTGACTGCAACTTGGCCCTGCAAAAGACGCATGGAGATAATGGAGGGAAAATGGAGTATCATTGGTACTTTAGACAGTTTTACAAGCCGCAGAGAATAATCAGCACTCAAACTTTAAACACTTAAAAAAAGTAACACATGATGAGGTTGAGCTTTACAGCCAGTTCGTAACACAGACAAAGAGCATTAATGTTGCAAAATACAGGTATGAAACTGAGAACATAGTTATTGTTATTGTGTGTTTCTTCATGTCGCATTGCTGTAGACTTTTTAAAGCGAACCTACAACTGATCAATTTTAATACTCTACTGTTATGGGCGATAGCACAGTGCATGCCCCATGGTGTTTGAAATGAACTTTGTGGGATCTGGTGGACACATGACCTTTCCAATGTGTCATGGCCGATTGCTGTCTCCACCCTTCCCAAGGCAACTGTCTGACTTAGCATTTACAAGAATCACAGTTTGATGTGAAGACATTCACAAATATATTTGATAGTTAATTAATAATTGTTAACAGAAGTATACAAATAGCATGTTTTTAGAGGACTGAATTATATTACTCTATATTACTACAATTTGAGCTCATAGATTCAATGCCAATGTTTTCATTTATCTGAGCTCTTAGTAGTGTCCTGGCCCATCCCTTAAATATATTATGTAGAATATTTTGTGATTTATTTAATTAAAATGCTTACATTCAAAATTTGCACAACCAGAAAAGTGACAATTTTCTCAACTGGGCTCTATCTGAGCTGGCAAAGCTGTTTTCCGACCTCACATAGTTTGGGTTTCGCCCGGCACCTTGGCTATATGAGAAACGAATAAACCGATTGTGTTGCTCTCTGTTTAAAAGCAGGGTGGAAGTGAATAGTGCCATTACAGGAGTAATTCATACATACACTGAAATAGAAATTCACTCCTTATCGGTTTTCCCACATGCAGCTGAAAAGTTTAAGAATTTCTTTACAAACGCTCTTTTCATTTTTGCAGTGTCACCATTTTCAGATTCAGAAGAAATTAATCCAAATTGGAAAGTTAAGCCTCAATAGGGGTTAAACTAATGGTGCATTATGTGTCAGTGCACATTTAAAATTCCCTGTGCTGCCAGTTGAGCTGCTACTTTTTTTTTTTTCTTTTTTTTTTTCCACTTTTGAGTCATACAAAATTTGAAGATGCAAAATGTAGCTCCTGTTATCTGGAGCAATGTGTCAACTTTGCAGAATTTAGCTTGTCCTTTTTGTTTTTTCTCCCTGAAATTGCTTCTTGATTTTAGACAGATTATTTGACAACCATGAACAACAGTCGGTATATCAGCCTGAATCTTTCCTCCAACACATACAATTACGAATTACAAAGGTCCAATATTGATATTTCTGTCCATAATTCTTTAATTATCAGACATTTTATTGTGATAATTATCAATGTCGACTGATTGGAAACTTTTTATTGTAGTAATGTTTTTGCCCATATTGCCAAGCCCTACATACATTATAATTTCTTGTTTGATATCAATACTGGAGGACATTAAAACCTTTGAAATGCCAACCAGGGCAAAGGACTGAGGTGTTACAGGGAATCATTCTAACATTAACTCATGTGGATGTTCAATATTTAATGAGAAGTTTGGTTAAGGTGAAAACACACAAGATGGATGCAGAAGTATCACACGGCTCACTCTCTGACTGTGAAATCTCTCTATCACTTACAGTATAGTTTATAAAAACATGACATTAAACATTTTGACCCAAACCTCTTTACCTGCACTTTCTAGTCTGCGGTTCCCAAATGGAAATCAACCTAGTCTCAAGGATCAATGTTGTTCTGTAGTCCTGTACACACAGCAACTGATGGTGTTGACAAGGAGCAGATGGCGTCCTATACTGTGATTTACTGCTGCGTAGCCGGGGGTGCAGCACTTTTTTGCGAGCCTTTCTCCTCCTGAATAATTGATAGAATACTGTCAGTTGGCTGTGTAGAATTTCACATATTGTCAATTGAGTGGAAAGGTTTGCCATTTGTTATGTGTTTCTTCAAGGCTTTGTGGTTTTTAATTGTTGGGGCATTATCTCACATCTGTTGGGATGCAGCGAGCGGCACAGATTATTGTCGCTTTCATGGCGAAACCTGAAGGCAATGTAACAATCGTATGGCTACTGATAAAGCCAGGATTGTTTAGCAGTCATAACAAAAAAACAACAACAATTTTCCACTCCAATGACACCCACATTTGTATCTATTCTATTTTAACAAGGTGGCAGCAGCAGCAGCAGCAGCAGCAGCACGTGTTTGCAGATGTGATGACACTTAAGAGGTTTCTTGAATGTAAATTGAAACCCTGCATTATGTTCATTAGCTCTCATGCACTGGAGTTTAGAATGTTTGAATATTCACCAAAGATATCATCCCTAAGAGACAACAGCTGTTCCCAATCTGTCACAGTTTCGTCTGTAGCGCCATTACATGACTGGACGCTACACTTTGTTGTTTGCAGTTCCAGAGGTAACATTCATTCTCCTTCAGAAATTGATTTGCTTCCCTTGTTAGCTGTCTAACATCCTGCTGTGGCACTTTGATGGACTCACTGAAAAGTATGAGGCCTTTTTGGAGAATTTATTCTATGACTTTTGCCAAGAAGTACAGCAGGGTTCAGTAATTCTTCTTTCCAGCCAAGCCCCAACAGTATTAGTTTTTGTCTGGCCACCTGACCATGACAACTACTACCAGAAGGAAGAAACTGGTAGTTTTTTGTTTTCTGTTCACTTGCTCCATCTGAGCTCCACTGATGTAGAAAGGGGTCACAAATCAGCTCTTAGTTACAATATGTCTCATACTTTTACCACTACTTAATACATTGTATATGTTATAATACAGTATATCAGTTCACATACAGATTTGAGTAGCTATGTTGTTTCAGACTGAAGTGTTTAACATGATACACAGTACTGTGTCACTGTATCAGGGGACAGCAGATGATTAAGCCCTAATGACTCTGGTGATGTCCTGATTTTCCTTTTTCAATAGATTCTTCAGTCAACATATTCTCAAGCTTTTTTGCAAAAATCAATGGTGCATGTAGGATTTATTCATCTAATTTGGACCCTCGGGATTGACTGGGATTCACTTTGGGTATTCATTTATTGACAACCAATTTAGATGTTGTCCTTGGGAGTAACTTGGTAACATGCGGTTCATAGACTGTATAAAAAATCTACTTCGCCTTCTGGTTGCAAAACAAAGTCCACGGCATTTGTGATGTGACCAGTCCTAAGGCAGTTCTTAAAACCACAAATTCACAGATGTCACCTCCAACCAGGCTCCTACTGGAGGGTTAGGTTAAGGTTATGGTGCTTTATCATCTATTGTGTCTGTGTCTGTGCTGTTTCTTAGGTCCAGTCCCAGTGTCCACCCGCACATACTCAAAGTCTTACACACGCGTTCACTGCAGGTGACACTAACCCCTGAGTGAGTAAATGAATTATTTATGAATAACCTTATCCACTCTATAGGTCAACAAATGAAAAAGTCCCAAACTTGCCATCATTTTGTGGCACGATGTCACATTAAGTGTTTGCTCATTCCCGCTTATATCATTTTTCAGTCTTTGCAGCCTCTTGCACTCAGACACTTAGCAGATGACATCATCAAAACCAATGAGGGTTCAGGATTTAAGGGTTTAGGGAGAACACTGGGATTAGGCCCAAGTGTGTCAGAGAGCCATTAGTGTGGCTGCAGACCTGTTCGTCATTACTTTGTAACAAAACGCTCTCCTTCTGGGAGCAGTCGTTTGAAAGTTTCCATTTTGTGTGAATGTTTTAATCACTTGCACCTTCTGACGCACCTGGCAGTGCTGTAATTAAGATTTGGTGCAGCATTCAGTGGGGATGGTTAAGAGGACGACTGTCCTTTTATAGATTTGTGCTGATATTCATTCAACTGACCCTTGGAAAAAAAACGATTGCGTAATTGCCTACTTTTAACTACTCATCTTACACTGAATGCTCCTCGTCTTACACAATACAAAACCAGTTTTTTTCTTTTGGAAGCAGCTGCAATGATACAATCTCACTTTCAGCCCGAGAATAGATGTGTGTCTGATACCCCACCATTTTATTATCGTATAATAATGTTTCCTGCATCCCAGGTTCCCTAAAGTTCACAGAAGCTAGCTGTGCCTCAAACTGATAAGTTCACAATTAACGTAATGTTTCTAGTGGTTATCGATTGGTCTTGTCTTCTCTTTGCCTCCTTCCATTGATTGTTGATGCCGCCATCAGATTACAAGGCAATGTGAGGGAAAGTGATAATACAGTTTGGTCTGCCCTGCAGGAACCTACCAAATGCATCCTTATCTGTTTGGATGTGTCTGTTTTAATGAAAGTCAAACAGTTTTGTCCATAAATCTGTTTAGACATTTCATAAATCCATACATAATCATTTAAAAGTCCATTTATCCGTGACTATTTGTCCGTATACGTTTGGACACTTGAGGTTTTCTCTGAATAACAAGAAGACATCTGTGCAGTCTCATAACCAACATGCACATTTAACGGGGAAAATACTGCGCAAACACAGCTGGTGAGAACAAAAATATGGTTTTATAATTTGCTGCTTCAATGTCCTTTGTTTTGAACCATTTTTAAAAGAGATCTTAAAAGCACGCAGTACCATTGAGAGTTCTCACTTTAATCAGAGTTGGTCGTCTTAAAGTACATATCTACCCTTCTCTCCTCTTCCCTGTGCTGGTATGTTTCAAAGGTCAGTACCTAATTTTGTAATGAGTGCTTAATTGAAAGAAAACTCTCCGTCTGCTTTACACATGATCTTGCTTAAGTATTGCAACGCTCTTGGGTCAAATCTCTCCGTCAGCCAACAGGAGACAGTGACTTTTATGAATACATGACAAATGGGCTGAAACAGTAGCACTACTCCTTTACACATAATTGAATAGCAGCATGTTTACCCAGTGAGCAGGTGTGAATTAAAGGCATGTTCTTTAAAGGCTTTTAATGAGAATTCATCATGGTTGTTGGCAGCGAACTGCATTAAACACTATTAAAGCCTTGATATCTATAATTGAATAAAGCACATTGTTGCTCAGCAGTATGCATGATATAATAGAATTCTTTCATGTTTCAGCCACTAAGGAGAGATTGTCTGTTTTTCATTAACTTTAATTTGCACCGAGTTTATTAGATGGTTTAAATGTCACCGTTAACACAGTATAAAAGGTAATAGCATTATAAAAGCCTCTCGACTTTGTACTACAGAACAACATGAATGCGCCCCTAACAAAAACCCCGCCAGCTTGTACATGGTGCAAGGAGATTGTCTGCAGAGGTTTGGCTGTCACATTCAATCTGTCTTTGACTAATGGCACAGTGGTTTCCAAGTTTTGGGCCTGTCTTGTATCGGAGTTTGCCGACAATGTGAAGGTGAACGATCCCCATGAGCATGCCACTCCGTGTGCCACTTACTGCTCGTCCATCGCTTGTCCTACCTTCAGCTGCAGTACAAGGTGAAAAAATGTTTATAACTTCTGCACTTCCATCACAAGACCACACACACACACACACTCCACATGGTACAGTAGTCGTAACATAAAGGATGTGCAACGTTGAGCTGAATTCTTGCATTGGTTTCGACCAGAATTGTGGCACTCGCTGAAAAGTATGAGGATAGATTGTTCTTCTCGCTCTAGAAAGACCTTGGTGCAGGTAATACGGTTTATTAAGTTGAGAGGGCCTGTCGCAAAAGAAATAGCTGCTTTCGGAACACATTACCAAAACCTATCTGACATTTATAAGAGTTTGTTGGTCCCCTGGGGAATTTGTTGTTTTCCTCGCACCACACTGTTCTCTCATGGAGCATGTAATTCAGAGATGCCGAGGTCTGGAGACGTGTATGTTTTTATGTTGTTGTATTTCCTCTGCAGGAGGTTATCCTCTTCCTTTTATGATGAAACAATTATCTCTATTCAGATAATAAACGCAAATTAAGCTTTGGAAATGTTAGATTGGTATGATGGTGTAGCATTTAGCAGGGCAAAAATTGAATGTACCACCCATAAGTATATAAGTTAATAACTGCTTTGAATAGCATTTGTGGCCTTAATAAGAAGCCTTTTTTTATGTACTTTAAGCAAGGAATCCGCCATCTTGTGCTATCATGTTTCTGCAGCAGCCCGAACATTTTGAAGCAGACCCTTAGCAGCAAACAAATAATATCCTTCATGACATGTGAAGGCCACCTTAGTTATTTGATGGCCCTTAAAAAAGGGAGAGGTGAGCAGAGGAGTCCTCAGTTTGTTGCAATAAGCAATCCTCACCATTCGATGTCACACATTTTTGCACACTGGGCCTTTAATCCTTAAAAGTGTAAAGAAAATCGATGCATTTTATTATTTCCGGGATGATATTTAATCTCCTTTTGTGTCTACTCTGGCTGTGTTATGTTTCACTCAATAGGCAGGCGAGAGGGGGAGGCAATTCATCTGAAATCGTGTCCCTGCTGTTGACCATTTCTCAGGGACTCCAGATGATGAATTGCCTTATTTCTGCACATAAACACAAGTCTTGTCTCCCAGTGAAGCAGGTAACAGTAGTAGGTGCTCTGCACCAGGAATTTATTGACGATAGCTTTCTGAAAAAGAGCAGTTGCTTCAAGGAGATCATCGTTTTCCTAAGAGCCGCAAACATAAAAGATCGTGCAAAAACCTCAATCCTTCTGAGTCGTGAGGCTAATGGGGCAATGCATTTATAATTAATAACAAACATGACATTTAAACTGATTTCTTTCAGCCATTTCAGATTCAGCGGATACATCCGTGACCCAACATGGCTGTTGCTTCCCTAAATGTTTTAGATCACAGTGTTTATGCTGTGTCGTTCACATGTGGGTGCTCAGATAAGCACATTTCAAAAACAGTTTGAAGGCCAGCTTTGACCTATGACGTGTTTACTGTGAATCCACGGAGACATCATTGGGTCTAATTCATTAACAGTGATTATCAGTCAGACAACAATTGGATTCAATAAACCATAATTAGATAAACAATGTTCGACCAGCAACAATTAAGCTGGATTCACAAAGGACTATGTGTCAAATTAGTTACGTCTTGCTCTGTGTCATGACAGACCAACAGTGAAGGATCAACACATAGACAGAAATATTCTGAAGCTAACCTAAATAAGACACCGTCATGTAAACAATACTTTTCTGTAGACATTTATGGATCATAAAATTGGATTATAGTCCAGCAGTAATGAAGATGTGTCAACTCTACTTAAGATGACAATGCAGCAGGCCCATGGTTTGACTGAGAGCTAAACCTGCTGTGATATAATGTGCATAGTATGTCACTGTAATTAGGGGGGAGCTCAAATAGCAGCATGGTTCCATTTTGGACCCGATTCCAATCTTACCAAAATATCTGGAACTAAGGCTGGATGATATGGCCAAAAAGATTTCCCAATGAAGCTTTATTTCTCCCTGTTTTAACACATTTGTGAACAAAATTTGAGAGAAATTAGCCTTTTGTGTGCGTACGGAAACGTACATCTTTTATGGAAAATGGGAGCGTAAACAAAAGTGTGTGCATTGAATACAAAAAACATTTTACATGAGTCTAAAACAGAGTCAAGCAAGACAACAAGGAAATATAAAATAAATATCATTCTGCAGAGGTGGGTTTTGACTTGCGTTCCATTTGGAACCTGAATGTTAATGTTCATTTTTTTTTTTAAATCAGTCAATTTTGATATCAATATTATTAAAATTAGATGATGAGTGAGCTAATTGGCTTGTAAAATGTTTTTATGGACAGAAAACAGCTGTTAAACACAGACATATTTTACACATCTGGGGTAAAACATTCTTAATTACATATGTAATAGCTCAAGGCGCGTTTGTGCAATGCATGAACACATCCTTATATTACAGTTGAAGAAAGTTGTGTTGCGATATATATGATGTTATTGCATAATTGCATCACCCCTACCTGGAACTGTTCAGACCTCATAACTCTTCTTTTGTTTCTCGCCATGTCTCTCCCTGCAATATAAAGTCTACTTTTGAAAATATCCACGGAAACAATCCACCTCATTGCAGCCATAAAATACAGAGAGGACTTTCAGTTAAGTGTTGTATGCATATCAAATCAATACAGCGGGCTCATTATCCTTAGTCGTCATGGCGACGCTGGATTCAAATGCATCACTCAGTGACACCGATTAAAAGTTCAAAGAGTTCACATTTATTACAAGATAATACAGACGAGGCAAGATGAAGGGCAGAGTCAAGAGGCAGCGTGTGGACAGATACGAGGCGAAAGAGGCAAATGTGAAGTCACAGGAGGTCGAAAACAGGATTGACAGTCACAGTGGCTTTGTCTGAGATGACAAGACAATTGAATAACTTCAGTCGTACGAGTGTCTTCATTAACCTGAACGGATATTAAGTCGTTTGTTATAAATAGCGAGGTGTGAAAGTCACAGCAGCTATTTACTGTGTTTTCACTTCGTACACTATATTCTTCTGCCGCTCATCTCATTTCCTGGTTGTGGCAACATGTTGTAAAGCGGCCTCATTAATGATGGGGCAGTGTTTTAATGAGCACATTGTCTAAGGAGCATGGCACAAGTGCAAATAGGGCACGTCCGTCCAAATGCTGTATACTTTCACGGGTTTAACGGGAGAGAAGCGGTCGCTGTGCCAGGTTCATGGTGGTGCTCATGATGTCTCATAATTAATAACGGGTGTGTTTTTTTCCCCCCCCTATAAATAGCCAGGTACGCTCAAACCTTAGTGGACTGGGGTGGATTTGTCAGGTAATAGCAGAGGAAATGGTTTTGCTTCCCATGTGTGCGTGCATGTGTGTGTTTCGGGAGTATTCACTTGTTGTGTGCTCACCCACAGTTTATATTACTGCTTCTACTGCTAAATAATGTCGTAATTGATACAAACGCAACAAAAATATAAAATATATGTATGTTTTTGCTAAAATGAACTGAAGTAAAAAATGTAAGATTTCCCAATGCAAACAAAAAGCTTTGTTTCTCCCTATTTTAACAAATTTTGAACAGAATTTGGAAGAAGTAAGCCTTTTGTTTGCATACGGAAACCTTGCATCTTTTATGGAAAATAGGAGCATAAACAAAGGTGTTGAGTTATATTTCTGAGTGTGCATTTTCTTTATACGGGTGACAATACAACAAATCTTTTTACATGGGTCTAAAACAGAGACGAGCAAGAAAACTAGAAAAGCTAAAATAACCATTATTCTGATTTTGACTTATGTTTTTAAGGTGGACTGGTCAAAGCGATATTACTATCTTCATAATGCTCCCTTTAGAATATTATTGGAACACTGTCAAAAAGCTCAATCATTGACTAGCTCTACTATTAGACATTTCTTTTGGATGACACTGCGTCAGTATGAAACAGAACAAGATGCCTGTTTGCTTGGTGTAACGTTCGATATAACAAGTTGTTTTTTATGAGATAAAGGTTTTTGGCAAGAAACTGGACATATAGTTCCTCTTTAATGTTATTTGAAGATTTCATCACATCGCTGCACATTTCTGATTCTGGTTTGTTTCAAAGTCAAATGAAAAGCTGTTTATTGGACATCACTGTCTCTGTCTTTGCGCTGATGGTATCAGAGCGCGGCCAAAGTGTCATCCATCGCTTGTTTCTGCTGAGTGTAAAAAGGCTCCCACAGTCTGCAATCTGTCATACAAACAAAAAGCCATCATGTCTTCACCTCTCACGCTCTGGGAACATTGTATGGAGTAACAGCGAGGCCTGTGGCGTCTCCCACTTTGATTTATGTCCAGACAAACGGTGCGATGTGCTTATGGATGAAACGTTGGAGATGAAAACTCAGTTCAAAACCTATAGACTCTTCATCAAATATGACAGGGTTAGGGTTTAAACAGTGACAAGCGTGCAGACTGTCACACTTAGTATTCACAAATATATCAGTGTGAATATTATTTTGACTTGTCTGTCTGGGAGTGACTAATATATGACACTGAAAACAGCCGACACTCATATTTTAGAAACTGGGAGTGGCAAATGGTTGCCAGGTCCAAGCTGTTAAAGTCTTAGCTTTTCCTGCAGTGTTCTCCTCTCAAAAACACCTTTGTTTTTAATCGACTTCACTGAAGTTTTCTTCCGTCATCCTCCGTCTGTTCTCTCTGCGGCTCTTTATCTCTCCCTCTCCCTGTCTCTCAGTGAGGCTCCTCCAGCTCTCTCTCTCTCTCTCTCTCTCTCTCTCTGGCGCCTCCATCCCTCGCGTGACTTAAAACATAAACATTGTTCAGGCCGCAGAAAGTGTGAGAGCTCTTATCTCTTGTACTGAGGGGAGTCTAGATCTTTTGCGGTCACCTCCCTGCAACTTTAGACAATTTGAAATCTACACTTTTACTGCGGATTATACATTTTACCCACTAACGGTGTAATATTTACCTCGTTCATACTGTGACATGTGGGACTGGTGTGGAGCAGGTGGGGGGCGGGGGGCGGTGTCCTAGCACCCCCTGTTGACGAGCTGCCACTGTGTCTAAAAGATCAAGGCGTGTGCATGCACGCACCTGTGCATCAGTGTGAAAACAGGTCAATTGTTTGTCGACCAAAGGCCAGCTCTGAGATGTGTTTGCCTACCTCCCTGCCTCCATATTAAACCTCTGCATTGCAGCACTGCCAGTGGGATTTCAGCTGGCACGGCCCTTTTTTTCCTCTAACCCTCCGTCTTCACAATAGAGAGATTAAATTTGGGCCAGATCCCTGCATGGAAAGCTCCCCGCTCACACTTCGCACATCTCCTAGTGTTTGTATGCTACGCTCCAGGGAGCATAGGGCAGCTACGCGCTCCCAAAGGTCTCCTCTAGGTTCCCTTTACCCCACACCATTCCCCTCCATCTTCCCCTGCCTGAGTGGGAGTACACTACATGTCTTAGAGAGAGAAACAGACAGAAAATGAGAGACTGAGAGAGAGAGAGAGAGAGAGAGAGAGAGAGAACATGGAATCCTTAGAGGTTCTTCAATTGAAGTACTGCCTGAGAAGCTGCACAATAATCTTGTCAAAGAATGAGAAGGCTGTTGTAGACTGAGTTGCATGGACTGCACGATTCTCTTAATCAAACGGAGATCGTTTGGGGGATAAGAGGCAATGTAACTCACTCAGGATGTTTTTATCTTTTGGACAACACTATGGTTTTTAGCAGTTTGGTTTTCTGTGCACTAGTCGAATCAATGACACAGGCCCACAGCCAAGTGAAGATTCAGTGAAGACAAAAGTCAGCACAGACGGCTGAACAGTGCCTCAGATTCTTGTTTTCCTCCCCGTCTTACGACTGTTCACGCTGCTGCAGAGACGGTGGTGTAAGATGGCAGCTTCCATAAAACACGGCTCTATCCTAAAGTGCATATAACAGTAATACTCTTGAAAAACATACTTAAGTGCATTTTATGCCAATGCATTTCAAAATTGTTGCACGCTGGACATTGCTGCGTACCTCAAAGAAGGCACAGGCTTCTCGTGCTGATGGATGAAACCTTGTTTGAACCTGGTTGACTTGCAGTAAGTTAAAAAAAAAGGTTTGAGAATCCATTTTACCTCAAGTAACACCTTCTTCCTGACCTTAAAAGATATGACTTTATCTGTGTTCATTTTAATATGAGTCTACTGCCAGCATGGTTCAGTGGTGCTGACTTGTAATGGAAATCAAAGGCCCGAGTTTTCATTAAATTCTCTGTCATTCTTTCCTTGCATAGCTCGGTCCTTTGGGGACATACATCGGTGTGGGAAAGATCCATTTCTGTTCACCAAGAGGCATATCCTTTCTGCTTGATTCTATCTAATCATCGAGCTGATGCCCCCGTCAGCTATAGCCAATTTACAACATTTCAAGATTCCTTTTGTGTTTGAGATGTGACCTTGTATTTGTCCTTGTGGAATATGATTTATTTCGGCATGGAGTTTATGCTGCTGTATAAGCATATATAACTGACAAGACCAGTCAACTTTGATGGAGTGTGTTTGTTTTCAGTCCTTGTTATTTGACCTTACCTGAAACAAAAGGGAAAATGCCACACATGCTCTTGGGAGTGCTGCAGTGTGAAGCAGTGCTGAAGGTTTTTCTTCTCTCCCTGTCACCGTGACCCCCTCGGCTCGCTGCAAACAAGTCAATTTGACAGTTTGATAGTGTTTCTATGAGCACTGCAGGTACAGTATTTCATTGTGCAGGAACCCAAAGAGTTCCCTAGTCTATTTTATCCAGTGAACCGTGAAATTAGCGCTGAGATTTTTCATCTGCCATCTTGTTATCTTGACATGAGTGCGCTTGAATTCAAGGGTCACCACCAGCACAACAAAGAGAAAGTGATTTCTTTGTTTTCAACATAGATTTAAGGGTACAGCACTTCCATGATGAAGATGGTACCATCTAGAGAGATATCCCAGTGGTAACTTTGAGTATATTTAGAAATGTAAAAATCTATTTGTAACACACACGATTCATAGAGGATGTGCTGTCCTGGTGACTGCAGACATAAAGTGTGTTTTCCCCTCACTGAAGTGCACAAATTGAAGTTGGTTATCTTTCCCCGTGGATGTTGTTTGTGATACAATTACAATAAAGCAATTAAATCCAGCGAGTCATGAAATTGATTGTTTTGCCAAAAATGGAGGAAGCAAATTGTGTCACAAACAGAATATCCTCCAAAGTCCGCAGAAGAACACGAGTAGAATATGACTGATCACATAACATCCCGAGTATTATCTTGTCAGAAAGTTGTTCCTGGAAATGTTATTGTCCCAGGACATAGATCTGGTTGTTGTACCTTAAAGGAGGTTGATATTTTGGGGGATTCTGGGTTATATTCTCTCTTGTCGAGTGTTGAAGGCTGTAATCTTAGTACAAAGACTTGAAGCACACGGAAATGATTACATAATCCCAATTAACAAATAATGCAAAGCAATTTTTTGTTGTTGTTATTTAGCGCTTTATGTTGAAATTCTTCGCTGCTTGGTTTAAAGTGTGTGATTACACTAACACAGCCATTCCTTCTGCTTTTCTTTTTTTTCATTTGTCAAAACCTGCTTGTTGTTTTTGTCAATAAAAAGCCTCCGTGTGCTACAGTCTTTATAAATGGCTCATGAATTCAGCTTTAGGGTTTAACAACTTTATGAACTCAAAGCTCATCTTACTCCGGGTGGAAATCTGAGGGAAAAAAAGGCAGAGTGAGTTATGCTGAAGTCTGCCTTTGAGTGTTGATTTACAGCTGTTGTTCACAGAGACACTCATTAGGGGGCGATGACAATGATTGATTCAGTAACTGGTGAGCCATCACACGCAACGGATTGCTGCTAGTGATAATTCATTTGTCCTGCACCTTTGTTGTTCAAAATATTAGGCTCGAGGCATATATCAACTTGTTTACGTGAAAGGGAGACAGCTATCGATATTTTCCCTCTGGCTCAAAAATGGGTTTTTGCTGTGTAAAAGGGTCAGACCTGTATTGTTCATATTAATACCTTTGTCTTTATCCTTATTTAATCATTTTAAATCGCATAGATTACATGATCGTGGAGGTGAGGTTTAATGCCATGGATTATCTTGAAATGCAACACACATACCCCATGGGGTCAACAACTTTCTAATTAGTCACACACACATTTATATAATACGGGAGGGTGGAGCTTCAGCAGAAGTTGGAAATCACCTGGGATTTAAATTAGGTCAGCGGTAGACACAGTTTCCAAGAACACAGTGTGATACGATACAGATGTTTCGAGAGTGGACTTAACTTGTCTGAGTTCACGTTGTGTCTTTGTCTTCCAGGGTTTGTGACTGACAACGTCCTCACTGTGATTGCCTTCGGCCACTCTTCAGGATTCAAGGTTTTGGCTGTGAGTACCGAGTATGGAGGCTTTGGTCTGATAGTGTGAACCTTACAGGCTGTGAGACTGAGACAGAAAATGGGGATGTGGAGGAGGACGAGGAGATTCCTCACTTCATCAGAGACGTCCAGTGTTGTTGCTTTGACCATCCTTTTTAAAGGGTGACAGATCACTGCACAATGTTCCATGCCTCTGTCCTCTGCTGCTCCCCTCTCAGAGATATCTTCCATTCCTCCTCACGAGCTCGCCTCTGTACCCGTACTGTCCACTGAAGGCATGGGCCAGCTGGCTGACCTTCTATGGCTGAATGCCTTTTGAGACTGTGCGGTAATTTGTTGTTTATCGAAAGAAATGTTGCTGTTGGAATAAATGAACAAATCCAGAATAAGGATTTTAACAAACTAAAGAACTAATTGACCTGAAAGACAAATAGATATAAAAGGAATTTGTTATTTATTATCATATATTTATTATTACAGTGTTACAAAATTAGAAAAAATACTTATGGGGCATTAAAATATTTGTAAATACAGTAGATCCCTGTGGGATCACATGTTTTGGGCTCTACTAGATGTCAGCATGAAACGTGCTGTGCTGGGTTTTCCCCGCTCCCCCATCTGTTCTCGGGGAAAAAGCGTTTGCATGTGCCAGAGAAAAGGAAGGAGCCCACTGCAGTGTGTAGTGAGCAGGGGAGGCGTGGCGAAGACAAAGGTGAAGCCTACTGTGGAGCAAGCATGATTTACTATACGATCAGGCTCCCTGTGCGCCAGTCTTCGGCATGCCCTGCACACTCCAGCACTCCTCTGATTAATCAGAGTCATTTCCATGAGTGATGGACGCTTCAGTACCACAGAGGGCTACAGAAAGCTAATAAACCCCAGCGGACAACAGCCTCGCTTGGAAGGACGGTTACTGGCTGCTGCTTTTTGTACCGACTCTGTCAGTACAACCATCTGCCATTTTTCAGCCCTCACTGCCCGGTCGGTGTCAGTCTTACTGTTATTAACACTGATCAGCTCACATGTAGTGAATGGAAATTCACGGCTCTACGACGAGTGGTGCATAATTACTTGCGTGGATATGCAGCTCTAGAGGTCATAGCTTTTATAAGATACTTTATACTGCATATTTAATAGATAGAATCAACCCTTTCCTATATATTTCAGTTTTTTTATAAACACTGAACCTTTTTGATTAATCTTGACATGTCAGCAGCAGGCTGAGACTGAAGGTGTAAGTGCAACAGCAGCAGAGAATTATCAGATAATGAGAGGAGAAGAGCATATTACAATAAAACAATATCCAATTTATCCATGACAATGTAATGAGATAAAGAGCAGGAGGGGATAACCAAGGCTGAAGCTTCACGTTTGGTTCACTGTCCGGGAGAAAGTTATCCACACTGGCATGTCTTCAAATTCCTTTGATGTATAAACACATCTCCACGACAGACCCTTGCTCTGCTTCTCTTCTGGATCAAGATGTTTTTGAGATGGGTAGAGAGGCTTTTTAGATTTGGTAATGTTTGGCATTTCTGACCCGTTGTTGCACCGCACTGTTGGCAAACCCTGTGCTGAAGTAAGCTGCGTTTGCGACCTGCAAATGAAAATATCATTTGTGAACAAATGAGCAGGTTTCCTTAATCTGTAATTTTATGACTTGATATGATACTTGTCTTACATATAGCTCCTTTAAGACAGAAAATAACTGCCCCTGTATTTCAGCACAAAAAACTTCATTTTAAGTCAAACACAAATCTTTTATTTTTTTAATCACAAATGTTTAATCCAGCTTTAACAGAGACACAGAGGAAACGCGCCTTTAAATCACATATCATCACAAGTTCATGCAAATCTGTTTTTCCTGCAGAGCAGATATGAAATAACATCAGCAATCGTTTGAGGTTGTGTTTCTGTTCTTAATCGCTACATGCTTTGGTCTCGAAAATTGTCTTCCTGCCATTTTGTGTTGAGCTGATAATGTACAGCACTGGCGGTTTTTAAAGAGTTTTTATTTTCCTGGAACAGGCTGAATGTGTCACAATAAGAGATGAATAAGAGATGAAACTCTGAATGCTTTTGAATTTAATTTGAAAAAATATAAAATGGTAATGAGTGAAGGATCTTTAATGGCTTAATTAAGCCCAAGGCAATGTCTTCCAGCAGAACAAACAACCTCAATTATTAGTATTCATTTACTCCACAAATTCAGACTTCAATTGTTTGACATAAATAACGACTCTACATTCAAATAAATTTTCTGTTGTTCTAATCATTTCACAAAGCTTATACATATATAATGAATTCAAAAACAAATGTATTTCATGCTTTCTTCTGGCAATAAAGCAGTGTAGAATACATGTGTGCATTATGAATGAAGCTACACTTTCATTGACATAGATATAGGATCAAATTTGCCCTTGAATCTAAATTGGAACTATTACATGGAGCATCTCTTCAATCTTGAAGTGGCGGCACAATTGTAAGCAAATGCTGAATGGCAGTTTGGAGACACAAAGATAAAGAAAACATCGCTGTAGCAGAGAAGCGCTCTCATTCTCCCACATCCAAAATTGACCGACACGATATTGCAATTTTGTACATCCTCACATCTGCGGCACGGGATCAAGATCTAATCCACGACCGCCAGCCTCGGAACAGCGCGTTCACCACGCGTAAAACATTATGTGTGTACATTAAAGCGGCAGAGATGGTGTGGAGACTGAGGGAGCCGTAAACTACGCTTCACTACTTCACATTTAGCCATAGAGGGACATAAATCTCGAGATTTCTCTTGATTAAAAAAAAGAAACATGTACCTTCTTACCTTAGTTTTCCTGTTTAATTTCTGCTGAATGTCGCTACTGTCTCAGTACACAGTCACCTCATGCACACATACGGATATTACTTTAATTATTGCACAGAAAGAAACACATGGCAGTACATGTGATTATTGTAGAAGGAGCTCGGTAGGTTAATGCCATTTTATGGCTTTCCTTAGTCATGGAGTGAACAGCTTTAATACATGGCTGCAAGCTCCACATCACACTCACCTGATTAAATATGTATTGTAAGTTGCACTGAATTATTTCTGGAGACGGGGGCCTGTTTTTTTCTTTTCTTCCAAGTGATGTAGTCTTTTTTTGTCTTACTTCGTACGCGGTGAAATCATGGTGATGATGATTGGTTGCGTTAGCTGTTGTCAGCTGTAAACAACCGCAGTGAGGGCATTCGTCGTGTGACTCATGTCCCGCGGGACAGGTGCCAGTGTTGCTCAACATGGCTTCACCCAACATGCTATGAATCTCTGGCGGATCAATGCCCCGTTCACTTTGAGCCAGTGAGTCACTCCTGCCTGGGTTTCAGGCCACTGGGCTGTAAGATTTTGCTTATTATGTGGAAAAGGCTGCACAAAGGAATACAGGGTTGAATAGCTCTCATGGATTCAGTTACGAGGCCTAAATATAACACGTCGATGTGGAGGGAGCAGATGGAGGTTGTGTTTTATTTATCTAGTCTGGATTGTGAGTGTTGCACTGCCATTTTATTTTCATCCTACACAAAAGAAGCCACAGAGAGCAGTCATCCTCCATGTTTGACATTCTAAAGGTGTATTTTTTTTTTTCCTTCTGTCAACAGAAGGAAATCAGCAGTAACTTGATCCTACTAGCTGATATTGTCTTCAGAGCCAAAGCCTGGCTTAGTTCAATGCAGTAGTGTGCACTGCCCTGCTTCTGAAAAGTGTTATCCATGTGTTAAATTATTCCCAAGCAAATTTGTAATCTACCGCTGTCTCATAAACATATTAAAATGCCAGTCTGTCAAAGATAGTGTGGTGTCCTCACTTGGGACAATAACTCCTTTGAGGGAAGGATCCAAGCAGTTTCCCAAAGAGCCTCAGTGAATGAAATGTTCAAACATATCACAATCATCGAAAGCAACCCATGTAGCACAGTTTAAACGTGTAGGATTTGATTTGGTTTGATTATAAACTTGCAAACACCTTACGGTAGGCCTGTTTGAGTCCAAAGTTATTTCAAACCACATTATTAGGCTATTTTTTTTGCTAAATGTGGGGCCAAATAACATAATCACAATAGGCATCGTGAAATGTGTGCAAAAATAGACAAGTAAACTAAGACGGCCCCAACCAAGCTTGAAACCTTATGGACTATTCCATTAAAAAAATGGTATAAACCTAAGAATAAACCTAAACCTTTTAAACTGCCCTGGCAACAGTAAATGAAGATATAAGTGGTTTAACAAGATGTACGATGTTGTGCTTGCGTCACTGAGATTACTCCAGCCTCGTCATAATGATTCCATCACATTTAATTCAAAAGCAGCATCCATACATGACTCTGTAGTGAGAAAATGTATCACCACAGACAGGGAACAAATTAAATTTCTTGCTTTTCAGATGTATCGAAATTACAAAAGGCTCTCTCTCTCTCTCTCTCTTTCTCCCTCCCTCCCTCCCTCACACTCCCTTCTTCTCTCACATTCCCTCTCACTCTCCATTTTTACTGATTGAGACTTTATTGATTTCTGGTTCGAGTGCTCATTGCTGGCCAATGAGAAGAGCAATTCACTTAGGGGTGGATGATAATTCTTAGTGACACACACTAATACCCGAAGGGCTCCGAAACAAGCAGATTTACACAATAACGTGTTTTTAAAAAAAACAAATCATCGTTAGTTAGGGGGACGTTGGTAGGTATAGCACTTATGACTATAAGGAATTTTGAATATTTAACACAGGACACATGCGCTGCACCCTGATTTTAGAGACACATTGTGCGAATACTAAAATATAGCCTTTGTCGTTTGTTTTCGTAGGATTGAAATCTTCCTTGATCTCAGTGGGAGTGGCGCAAGTCCAAAGACATAATTCAGATAAATGGATAGCGATGACAAGGGAGAGACAAGAGATGCAGCAGCAGCAGCAGCTGGCTTCTGCTGCAGTAAGCACACAGCAGCTGACATGCTTCTTTTATTCTCTGGTCTCATCCATAGTATATATACAGTATATATATATATTTTTTATTTTATTTTTTTCTTACATTTTACTTATTTTACATTCTGCCGCCTTGTAAGCTGAGAAATATATCAGAGCTTAGTATGGAGCAGCAGTGCTATGAGAACACGGTGGTGTGAGTGCTGATTGAACAGGAGAGCATATGGATTTTTTGGGTTGCCCTTATGTGTTGGAGTGGGGGTACAGATTGCTGCATACATGAGCAAAAGAAAAAAAAGAAAAATCAGCTGGGCAAGCAGTGAGTGCCGGAGTGTGGGGAGAGAAAGCAAGGGGAAGGGAGAGGGAAAGGGAGGGGAGGGGAGGGGAGGGGGATCCTTTCAGTGAAAGAGACAGAAATAGTGGAGACGAGAAGAGGAGGAGGGGATTGACAGAAAAAAAGAGGTGGGGGTTGTCACAGAGAGAATGAGTGAGCATGTGTGTATGTGTGTGCGTGTTTGTGTGTATGGCAGAGCATAATGCTGCAGTGGAAACAGTGCGAAGAGGACTGCAGGTTCCGGCACTGATGGGAGTGCGGTTGGTGTACGTTATTGAGGCATTGTAACTTTGACCTTAAGTGCCTCCTTGGTGAATGGATTGGCCTGTCGTGGACAACAAGACAACGGGATTACAGTAGTGCTGGTAAGGCTGTATTTCAGCTCTCTTCTCAGCATCACTTCAACACTTCCTTTGGAGGCTGCGCCTGACTTTCCTTTTGCCTTGGTTTTACCTTAACTGTGCTGTAGTTGCTGGGTGATGTGTTACTTCTTGGTGCATGTGGTGCAAACTTTACTTGAAGCTAATTCATAAGTGTCACGTGAAGGAAATACTAAGCATCCTCTGGGTCCTGATCTGCCCCAGCACCTAGTTTTGGACCTTGTCTTCATGCAGTTTGTGTGCAATTTATTACAGCTCCCCACTGTGGACTGTATGGGTGGGTTGCAGCCTCTGTATCTAGATTATTCTCATTGATCATGCCTCATTTAGCCTGCCTGGTGAGTGTAGTACATCTTTCTTTCCTGAAGAGTGTCCAGAAGGCTGCCTCGCTGACAGATGCTCTGCTTTACCCCTTTAGCTCCACCAGCATCTCTCACAAGCTCCCCGAAACAAGCAAGTGGAGCCAAGAAATGGCATGCTACACTAAAATACTCCAAACGCTACTGTAGTCACAAGGTAACAAAACAGTGAGCAGCACTTTGAATGTGTGGAGATCAAGTAGACTGACATAAAAATAGGCAGGGAGGGTGGGGGTCTGTATTAAGTGCTGCATGTTGGTCTTTTTTACTGCTGCATCTCACGGGACATGTATCACAGGCAGCACTGAGTTACATAACCAAGAACAAAGCCTATACTGGGCTGTTTGTCCCTATTATTTCCTAATGCTGACTCGTGCAGGTCTGCGTCAGGCTTGTCACTTGTACATCCGTTTTCATGTAATAAAATTGAATCCAAATGAGAGTTGGCAGCATTAATTGCGTGAATTGTGATGAATTAAGAGCCACGTGTAACGCGTTATTTAGATTTTAATCCCATTATTTGTGCGTATCCTCTGTTCACACACACAGTGTATCAGAGCTACTCGCGTAGAGAGTTGGGGGGGGGGGGGGGGCTGTCACACTTAATGCTGATGACTTAGAGATGATGATTTGGCGTCATCATTAAGTCAGGAAGTGAAATAAATAAGTAAATGAAGCTGCAGCTGTGTCCGTATAATTTGATCCTGTTTGCATATGTCAATTGTCCACATAAGACAACTTAACTTGAACTTCTTGAAATGCAAATGCTGCTGCATTAACATGAATCTGAAGTAGACACCGTGTTAACTCAGGCTTATTGCATGTCTTAAGATTTTAAATAAATAAATCTAAAAATCAAGCTTGTAAAACAAAGATCCCTTCTTTGCTTCCCATTTCATTTGATTACTAATCAAGAAACACAGGTAAGAGTGGCTCACAATGTTGATATGGACTTAAAGAACAACTAATTAATACAACTAACTTCTGCAGTGAGTCGCGATTAAGAAGAAATGAATCGTTTGACAGCCTTAATTCAAATTAATTAGAAAACAGGAGCTATTACTGTAGTAGCTGCGCTTTTCTTTAAGAAGTGATTTAGCAAATTTTAGCCTGGTTTCAAAAACACATCAGCTGTAACACAATTATTTGTTCTCCTATCTTCACATGGATTCATGCCCTGAAGTCACATCTTGAAATATAAACCAGGTTCATTCTTTCCCCCCCCCGAGTCTTTGTGGTTGTAATTATCAGAGACAAGTCAATGGCCTGTATGTGGAGAGATAATGTGATCATTCCAGTTCCAGAAGTGTAGTAAACAACCGCAGAGTGGACAATGTAAGCGGTAATATGAGTCGTATGTACAACTGGGCATGTCGTGCACCTGTATGCGTGTTTACTTCTCCCAGTACCCAGTAGAGTGCAGGGAGACTATTTGATACTGAACATCAGCTCTGCAGGTTCTTTATTGTGTCAGGCTCTGAAACATTCAGACAGGCTCATTAAGTCTGTACTGCAGGCTGCCACTCCCTGTGGCTCTCACACTGAGGAATGCTCTCTGAGGTCTTCATAGATAACCAGAAAAATGAGCGGATGCTTTAAAGTTCACCAATCGTATTTTTTTTTCTTTTTTTTCTTACGACTCCCTCCAAGAGGGCAGCTGGTGTCCTAATGCCGAAACGTCTCAGATAAGAAGATGAAGATAAAAGCTTTGTAGAGAGGGTTCGCCCTATATCGCACACGTATTAACCTTGTTTTTCCACTTGCTGTTGCTTCATTAGGCTGAGATAGTTGCACTCGCAGCCTATTTTAGAAAGTATACCACGGGCCGAAGTGTGCTCAAAAATGACAGAGCCATTCCGGATCCTCAGAATGAGTCAGTGATTTTTCCCTCTGACAGATTATAGCACAGCTATCATTGTGATTGCTCAGCTGCTGTCAGCTCCAGGTGAGAGCTGAGCCTTCCCAATTTTGGCCCAAGACCATGTGATGGTGTGTTTGCTGGCAGACGATGGCAAAGAGCCTTGGTGTTAAACGGTCAGACACTGTTACCCGCAGCACCCTGCTGTGTTGATGGGGCATTTTCTCATTTTTACATCTCTAGAGGGAGAAAAACATGCCAATCTTTGTTGGCAGATTCCGAGCAGATTTTTCCCCTTTCCCACCTTTTAGCTTCAACTTGGTGGTGGATTTGTGCACGGCCGGAGACAACACAGCAAGGAGCAGCGTGACACTTTATTGTGTAGACTGAGTGAATACGTTGAGATTTATGTTTCTGACGACGAGGAAAGGCCCGTACATGTGTGCTCTCTCCGAGGGCTGCGAGAAAAGAATGACGTCATTATTTGGGCGTGGTTAATGCAGAAATGTTGAGTTTCTTGTAGACCCTTTCGAGAGCTACGTCACCGGAATGTGCACGCGCAGTTTAGGGTCAGAAAACACAATCTTACTATTAACTTGTACAACAGTCCAACACATAAGAGGCCTACTTGTAGCACAGTTGGCTGTGAAAATAGAACCAGCAAGTTCTTCAGAATCCCTACATGATCTAAAAAAAATAGACATCGTCTGTAGCTCCAAGGATACATTCATAAAAAGAGAAGACTGGCGTGATGCTACTGCAGTCAAAGAGGATATATGAGGACCGTGGACATACATGCTATTCGCTTACCTGTTGTGATGTTTTCTGACCCCAAACTGTGCACGCATTCTCGCTAGGCTTGGAATGTTTGTATACAATGAAAGGGTCTGTTCTTGCCATCTCAAGAAAAATAACACATTTCTCTGTTCTTGCGCAGCATGTTCAGACCTTTAGAAACACCGTAAACACTCATTCATGCTGCAATAGTGGCAATTCACTTGGCAATAGTGGAGGAGAAGGCTGTGATACTGTACCATTTAAGAAAGAGCCAAAAGCAACAATATTGTTGTTATTATTCCTGACTTGCGAAGCCTCTCCTTGAAAGTTCCATCATTGTTGAAATTGTTTGATGTATAGATGTGCAAAAATAGCACAGGGTTATGGACAGAAGGCTCTGTCAACTTCATAACAGAGAATAGTTAGCCAATTAAATTTAGCGCCAGTGAACTTGACCAAGTATCACAAAACCCAAAAAACAAGGGGTTTATGAAGGCCACAACCCTTAAAAATTAGCTTCAGATGTGCTATAAGGTCAACCTTTGTTCTTGTCATTTGGACCTAATGAAAGATTATAAGAAAAATCAGTGAAGAAACACCACTGGTAACTTAGCAGAGTCCCAAAGTGACAACCGTACAGTCTTTCCACCAAATATTCTGACATATTCATTCTTGCATTAAAATAACAAATAAGAAGCAGATTACTTTTCTTCCTATTGACTGATCTATTAATTGCCGGGCTTTTAACGCTAAGCTATTCAGCTGCTGTCACTTAATATTCACTGGACAGCCTCGAGATTAGTATTGATTTTCACGTCTAACTCCAGAGTATTCCCCGAAAATTTCAAACTAATCCTTTAATGCCACAGTAATGAAAGATAAGAGGTGATTCTCTAACTTAAGAAGAGATTTCGTTGTCTTATTCCGTACATATTTTTCTCTCTTTAAAACAAGAGGATGTCTGCGGCCTGTCTGCGTTGCCGCAGAAGCCCTCTCCGGTTTTTTACTTTTTCTCCACACAGCCTTTACATGCACATTGGGTCACTGTCTCGGTGACAGAATGATTAATCCACCTATCAGGGGAGAAGGAAAAGGGCTGAGCTGAGGGGGAGAAGGAGAATGTATGGTAACTGGCTATAAATGATCATGCAGCTCCTTGTTCAGCATTCAAAACCTTGGCGCCTCCTTCCTCCTTTCCAAGGATTCCTCCTGATAATAGCTGAGTCACATTCAGCTGCAGGTGAGAATAAGCGTTCTTTATCTGCACAAGCAGGTTTGTAAATGAGCCTCTCTGGCCCGCCCTTTGGGTCACTGCACAGGGAGATTCATGAGGAACGGTCTCTCTAATTGTCTTTGGTGAGATGATGAGCGAGGCACCCTTTTTGACATCCTTATCTCGGTAGCTGCCCTCAGATCTGCGGTGACATCAGCAGGATTTCCTGTTTCATTTTGCTGACATGAAGATGTAATTGCCATGGTGACACATCTGACTGATGATCAGTGTCTCTTCTTTTCTTGCGGATGCTTGTGTTGTTTATTTTTTTGAGTATTTGCGCCGCCCTAATTCTAAGCACAAGAGTCTTTTCTTAAATGTCCTGTCCCGGACAGTTTGGCACATCATTTGTTGAGCGAATGATTGACTCTGTTCATGCAGAGTGAAGTTTATAGCAGCATTGCTTTACCCTAGAAAATAACCCAGTATTATTTCACCTTTGGTAGGAAAATAGTATGTTTACCACGTAGGTAAACATACTACAAGTGAACATAGAGATTGTTCTGTGAAGGTATCAAACGGATGAATTCATGGAGAAAATCACACAACCTTTGAACTAATTTCCCGTAAATTTCGGGGAGGGATAGCGGTTTTCAAAATGTTGCACTACCTACTACTATACCCGAGAACATATTGAGCTCTTAAAGTGCCACCATTATGACCGGCATTAATATAAAGTGGTGTAAAAAGATCTAACAAATTCAGCCATAAACATTTCACCGGAGGCAGATTTATGTGCACCTGCACGCCGCCCATGTCTGTAACTGTAAAAAAACACACTAACATCAGAGCAAAATTATGTTCATAAGGAGTGCATTTGTGCCTCTGTGTGTGTGTGTGTGTGTGTGTGTCTGCCTGCCTGCCCGAGAGACAGAGAGCTAAGATTTAACATGACGATCAGTGTTAATACTGTGGCAGGAAAGAGCTCTGTAAAGTGTGAAAAAACTGCAGCGCGTGAGAGAGAGAGAGCGCCGGTGTGGGGGCGTGGTCTGTATTGCGTCCTCATGTTGCTACTCAGCTGTAAGAGCTCCAAGTACCATCGGGGGGGCTTGGGTACCACTGATGGTATGAGTATCATTACACTGATAACCGAGATCGTCGGAAAAGTGAGACGTAAGGAAGCACCTGACCTATTGACGGGGGTTGATACGTGATCTTTTTTAGATTTTCCCTGTCTTTAAGGACTGCTATCATTTGTATTGACCTTTCAAATGATGAATGAAAAGACTAATTTGCTGTTACATCGTGGTCTACCTTCTTTCTGTGAGATCATCCCAAGCTGTAATTCTCCTGGATGCCCTTGTTTACGGTGTTTTATGACCGCCTGTCATAAAAACAAGAAAACATTTTTGAAATCTTTCAAAAAGACCTGTGTTTTTTTCAAGCTAAAAATGGTATTATTATTTATTTGGCAAATAACAAACTCAATTCAACTTTTTTTATTCGCAAATTTGAGCCGGCTTCTCTGAGAAGTAGGGCTGAACAATTAATCGAAATTTTATCGAACTCGCCATACAGCCTACTGCAATTTTCACACATCTTATTCTACAGACTAAAGAGAACATCTTTGTCTCTCGCAGATCTGCACAAATGTCACACAGCTATTGTTTTATTGTGTTTTTCGAATGAAAATGAGAATAATGATGTACAAATGACCACTCCCTCTGATACCACGAATCACATTACAATTGCAACTCCTGTCAAAAATAATCACAGATATTTATTCAAAATCGTTCAGGCCCACTGAGAAGTCATGAATGAATCAAAGTAAATAACTATAATTTCACATTTTAATCAAGAAATAATAATGCGCTTTACCCTTTTTTTCTCCATTTTTTTATTTATAAAACTGTACGTTTGAAAATTCATGGGGAACAATAATAATTATATTTTAGCATTCAAAATATCATTTTATTGAAAGAGTTTCCACATGCATACATATGACAGAAACATAAAAAATGATTTTGATCATTACCAATGCTGTTAATTGAGGGCAGCTGTGCCATAAACCGTACATTGGGCGGCGGTCCAGTACATTTTGTACTAATAATTAGATTATTCCAATACTTGTGGTGTAATAAGCAGCAGAATCATGCATTAAGAACGTGGGGCGGCCGGCCTCTGTTTTCCTATAAATCATCATTGGATTTCAGAAAGCACGGCGATTCTTGCACAGCCTTCACCGATCATTTTACAAAATAATTCATTGACAAATGTGTCGTGAAGTTACACCACACCCACCTCTCCACTACCTAGTTACAATAAGTGTTTATCCAGGCAAATGCTGAATCTGAATCCACTCTGTAGGTGTTTCTTGGCATTTTCAGCCATATTTCCATATTTGCAGCTGTCTTGCTTCACCGGGGCGACAGTATAATGCTGCTGTGATGTGAAATGATACACTCCATGTGTGTAGCGCCTGAATGTCACCAGGCATGAGATCTAAACACAGCTATGCTGACAAACACAGAGAGAGTTGTTTGGAGCTGATAGGCTTAGTTGTTTTTTGGTGTGAACTCATTTTGGCGACGGCTTGAATGTAGCAGGCATTCATTTATATTTAAAAGTTGCGCACTACAACTTTAATTTTAATAAGGCAGGCACAGATGCCACATTTGTGCTGTTGTAAAACTATACTGCGATGTTTTTTGACACAAAAATATCTCATTATGATAATCAAAACATTGTCATGTATAAAACATGAGGAGTTATTAAATATTTGAATTGCTGTTAAGTAAAAAACCCTCAGCACCCGTCAGATGCTTGGCGTTCTCCCACTGGTGTTCTTGAAAGCTCTTGGTCAAGAGTTTCAGAATCTGGCAGTGGCACTTGAACACACTGTGCCATGCACCGAGTTTGCCAGAAACTCTTTTGTCAGTCTCTTGGCTTTCGACAATTACACGACAAAAGATGCTTTACAACTACAGCAGGCTCCTTTCTGCTGAAATCCGTGGGTGCTACATACTCTGCGTTTGAGCGACTGTGTCAATGCCGGCTGGGGATCTGCATAGCTGCAGAGCTATACCCTAATATTATGTGCAAGTGATAGTGAGGGATGCAGGGTGTTACAGGAGGATCTTGTAACGTGGCTGGAAAAACAGCAGTGAAACACAAAAGAAAGAATGCAAACGACAGCATGTTGTGATGAGAATGAAGTGGTGCGGTACAGTCAGTGGTACTTCTCACAATAGCAGGATTGAGAGTTGCTGCATTACTCTGTGTTATTCTGCTTCTACAATGGAATGAAATCTTGGGTACAGTTTAGACCACTTTCCATAGTCTCATCCTTCACTTGTAAATAACAAGGAATACTGCCACAACACAGGCCTTCTAATCCTTTTCAGACTTGGACAAAATGAGACTGTTATGACTGTGGGAGCCCCAAGTCCATTTCAACAGGGGTGAATAACTGTAGAACAGCAAGAGTTCAGGAGCACAGTGGCACATTATCTCTAATTGAAACGATTCCACTGTCTCAGCTCAGCTTTCTGAATACAGTAATGCTCTGTCTGATGGATCTAATAAAATACGATGTCCCTTGTTCTCTAAGTGTTCCAGTAATCATAGTCCAGACAGATCATAGGTCAGCTGTGACTCAGAGGCAGCCGACTCAATGTTCTCCTCACACTGTCCTCCAGTGTGTTCATCAGAAATTCAAGATGCATGTGGTGCCTTACACTTTAAGTTATTTCCTCAGTATCTAATGCGGCTCCGGCCTAAAATAGCTCAACGGGACTGAGATGAACTGGAAGAGTCACTCGGCAAGTGTAAATTCCAAATTAGAGCGCACAAGCATATGTAACTTGTCGGAGACAGATGATCTGCACGTCACATGAAGGTTTGGACTTGGCCTGTGTCTGAAATGATCAAATTAAGAATGTCTCGAGTATAAAAAAATGAAAAACATCCTTCTTTATTGGCGCAATCACATTAGTAAGACTTAGAGGAAATGAAGCTGCACAGCTAGTTCAGCTAGAGGCCAACCACCCCGATCCACCTACACGTAGCCCATAATGTCACAGATGGTGGAGGGCCTCAGTGGGGGCTGAATGATTTCACTGGGGTCACATTAGTGAGATTGCTTTGTGTCTTAAAGGACGCCGGTCGTCTGGCTGCCTGTGACAACCGCACAGCCATTGCTGTTGTTTCCCCTTGAATACAACAACCTTTTCACTGTGCCTTAATATTCAATACTTAATTTCCCGCCCCAGTGCTCCTGACTGTTGCCCCGAGCAGCGGTCACGTGACCCCCATAGCCGGATTTCTCTCCATTTACAGAAGCCATTTTGTGTGTTTATGGTAAGTCTTTGCAGGCCTTGAATCAAGTCCATTTATAATGAGTGATCATTTATGTTCAAATGTTACACACACACACACACACACTTGCACACCCTCACAAGCACATATTGATCAGCTACTGGCAGTTAGCAGTGTGTACTGTAGGCAAGTTGTCAAGGCTGGGGGGAAACAAAGGACTTGGTGTTTGACTGTCGATTGCTAATTAATTGCGGTTCAGGGTACTTGTTGTGGTGTAATGAAACAGCTGCACGACTTTAGCTCACTCACCTTAGGTTGTTTTCTTTTAGATCTGACCTGGGTGCTAATAAGGTCTTAATAAACACAGTTCCTCCATGAACGGTGACGGCTCCACCGCAGACCCAGGGTTTCCCATCACCGTGTGGTCAGTGACTCATCACACGTGTGGCGTCACATTGCGTGTCTTTGTCATGTGGTAACATGTGCATGTTCTCCCACCGCTCTCATTTCCTCGTGATACTTTCATGGATTACATTAAACAAAAGCAGATTAGTGCCTTAAATAGACTGTAAAGAGCGCCTCCTTCGCTGAAGGACTAAAAATTTAGAGCATGAAATTCACCGTCTTAGGTTTGAACCTTTGGAGCAAAATTAAACCACTAAAAGTGTCTGAAAGTAAAATAAGGAATCTTATGAAAACAACAGAAATATAATGCAAGAATAATTGATAAAATCTCAACTGCAAATGAAGAAGGGAAATTAGTAAAGTTTTGAGCATTTTAGAGAGATAATATTTTAATTTCCACAATTGAAATGAACAACTGTTTTTTTTATTCTAGTTACACAAAGTGTTTTTTTTCTTCTTAGACATGCAGTCTAACAGATGCATACCATTTCTATCGCAAAAGTGGTTGTTCAATCAATTTGAACACTGTGTTTAAATCGTCTTTTTCATTTTCAGCTGATTTTCTTGAAGCTGCCTGCCCTCACCTGCATCGTGTAGACGGAACTTCATTTTCAGTTTAACTGTTAACTGCAGGTCTTAGAGGGTTCTGAACCGTCCAACTCGGAGCAGTAAATGTAGTGATCAGTGGTGGACTATGCCCACAGCTGCACTTCTCCGGGCAATCAAGCTGAGCCTTTTTTTTGTAGGATATTATGACTCGAAGTAGAACGTTTACAAAATGAGGCTCGCGTTGGGGGATATAGTTCCAAACCCCCACCAATCGCAGTGAGATGGGTATTATAGTAAATGTTTATTGAATAAAATGTCTATTTAAATTTTAAATGTATCCTGTGAAGGCTTTCCTGAGCATCAAGCCTCTTGTCTCAGTAATTCCCTGCCTCGCTCTCACACAATTACACACATGCACCTAAAGCAGCTCGGTAAAGATCTGTTGGCCACGGCGCAGCTTCTCTGGAGCAGATGGAGGTTAGGAGTCTTGCTCAAGGGCATCTCAGTGGTGGTAATGAGCAAAAGGGAGGCTCTATTGCTTCTTTTCACAGATGGATGCTGTTGGTTCAGGGACTAAATCACCAACATCGCTGTCAGAATCCCTGATTTCTTACTTTTAGCACACATTTAGGAGCAAAGCCTCCTAAGGAACTACTGTGTGCATGCCCACTGTTCTGTTCTGTTCATACTAAACAAGAGTCTGCGCTTGCCACGCCTGCGTATTTCACCCAGTTCTGTATGTCCTTGTGTTCTTTGAGCACTGAGTTCAAAGCAGACCTCCTTGCATGATCTCAAGCAAGTTTCCATTAATTGGAAAGTGCTGTGCTGCGTGGGAGACTCAAGCTGGAGGTGTGCTTGCGTTTGTCCACATCGGGACCCCAGAGGACCTTTGCTGAGATGTGGAAAATGCGATCTGGGCCTAGAGTGGTTAACCAGCCTTCTGTACTTGGCCTCTTGTCAACCCTCCACACAAGCGTATGAATGCACCAGGAGCAGTCAGTTAACATCTAACTCCTCGCAAATCCATTTTGTTAAATACCTAAAGGTGAGCTTTGAAGGTGCAAAACTGTATTTTTCAATAATAAAAGCCATTTATCGTTGATTTGTCTGCAGTGAGCACTAACAGCTGACCTGGGCAACAGCACTAATGGCTGCAATAAAAAAAATAACCTTAGCCTTTGTCCTCTCTGTCCGTCCTCAGAGTGGAGGAGATAAAAACGCTTGAGCACATATCTATGAATGTTAATTTAATTGGACTGGCTTGTCCTGTTGTGAGGGACAAACAGGTTAAAGTGCTTATAAACCTCCAGTGTGCGTGGATGCTTTCCATATTACCACAATATCTGCAGTAATGTGTGAGACAGCGCCGAGACAGTGAGGCCTGTGATTGCCCGCTTTATTGCGCAATTCAGTTCTAAATGTGCGGCGGGTGAAGACAATTCACGGTCGTTTTCTTAATCACCTGGACAATTCATGCACAATGGTTTAGGGCACATTTGTAATATCACTGTGTTATTTTACACCTTCTGCCGCTTTATCCTCCACACGAGGGTCATGGGGGGGTCACACTCACACCTACGGTCAATCTAGAGTCTCCAATTTGCCTAATCCCCGAATCTGCATGTTTTTGGACCGTGGCAGGAAACCGGACAACCCAGAGAAATCACTCACACACACACACAGGGAGACCATGCAAACTCCATGCAGAAAGGCCCTTGTTTGCAAAACCGCGTCTTCCTGCTGCAAAGGCAAGAGTTATTGTACACACTGTCAGTCTCAATTTGTATAATTATAATATATAATACTGGCAGAATTGCTGGCACCAGCTTGGAAAACTGGCAGCAGAGAGAGAAGGGGAATTCCTCTTTAATAAAAATAAGCAGAGGTCTCTTCTTGTGACGCCCGTCATCCCTCTCTGCTCTCTGGGTCTCACCCGATCACTCATCACTCTGTTGGCAGGCTCCACTTGGTACACTGTGATTTCTGGAAACGATAAGAGCTCCGACTGAACATTTGTTTGGTCTGTGGAAACACCGCTGTGGAACGGCCCCGCAGTTGTTTGCTTTGTTTCGGCCGCAGAGCCACATGTCCAAACTAAACGTGATGAATTGATAACTGGTGGTTATTCGTCATACATATTGTGTCACTGATCTGAATTCATTGTATTCATTAGACATGAATAGTGAACCGTACATGCATCATGGTGTTTAAGCTGTTAATACACATACAGTCAAATTGTTTTGCACAAATTCTAAAGATTATGCCTCTCGGTCTCGGATTTAGCCTAAAAATAACTCTCACTGACGCAGGTAGCGATTTGATAGAACGCAAATCATTCCTTCATCCTTTATTTTCTGGTAACCTAACGCCTCATTATTAATGTCAGACTCGTGCGTGACCGTATTTGTCCAAGGCATGTCTCTGGAAATATGAAAACTGGCCAAATAAATCAACCCTTTGATAATGAGCAACATCTGCCTGTTGGACTTACATAAGTGTAATGTGCATTCACTCATGGCTGTGTGTTGTTTTCCCTGCTGCTTTTCAGGGACCGCGTGTGCAGCCTAAATGACGAAGTTCAACTTGTTCAGGCATCAGACAGCACCCATGGTTGCTGCTAAGCCGACGGGGGCCAGTGCCTTGAGTGTGACTTCAGCCTCCGTCGCCGTCTCCACCGACAACTCCACCGAGCCCGTCAACGACAACAATGCCTTCGACGAGATCAAGAACAAGTTCCTGAACGAGATCGACAAGATCCCACGTGAGTGCCAGCCCGAGCCCAAACCTGTTCCGATCAACCAACTCGCACTGATGTCACGCCAAAGCAATGATTTTGGAATTAGATTTTCTCTATTGCCGCAGGCATCTGCAGCCTCATAATGTCTTTATTCGGTATCGATCACTGGCTGCCCTTCCTAATGGCAGAGAAATCTAATTTTCACCCAATCTAATTGCTAGACTAGCACCCCTCTTACTAAATATATTTGTCCCAGGACATGACATGGAATAGACTAAATGATCAGTTGGTCAAATGTCAAAGCATTTGCTTTTTCTGTGGATACATCATCCATGGCATTGATTCGTATTTTTCCCCCTCAGTGCCAACCTGGGCCAGCATTGCCATCGCCGTGGTTGCCGCTCTACTCATTCTAACGTGCTGCCTCTGCATCATCAAGAAATGCTGTTGCAAGAAGAAGAAGAACAAGAAGGGCAAGAAGGGGAAGGGTGACATGGGAATGAAGAACCTGAAAGGCGGAGAGGTATGTTTCACCGCAGGGGGGTCACGTCACAGCCGAGGGAATTTGCACCACCAACACTGAACACGAAGCAGGGAATTGACACCTACACTGTGCACGATTCCAGACAAATATATACGGAGCCATTATGTGGGTTTTTATTATTGCTTTCTACCACAATGGACAGAAAATATGCATGAGTTTAACTCGAGGAACTTGAAAACAAGTAGTATTTTTGGAACAATTGTTCTCAAGCAACTTTACAGTGTATCAAATTACAAATGACTGACAGAAACTGTTTAACGATTTCATGGCTTTCTAACCCACTAAAGTCTATTCTCCACAGGTGTTAATTACATTCTTTACCCACCATGAATACTTTTATTTCTCTCTCTTTCTTTGTTTTTTTGTAATTATTATTATTATTATTATTATTTACTGTATTTGTCATGAATGTTATTGGTGCTGTTTTTTGTGCTTTGGGATTTGAGTGGAAAATGACAGAGCCTTTAACTATTCAGCTCCAACTAAGTCATTAAGGAGTAATTATGAAAATTAGCAGTTTCGCACAATGACATTGTTTTGGGCCTATAATTATTATTTTTTCCACACGTGTGATTGATAATTTGACAAAGCACACTGGGAAAACATCTAAAACTGGAGTTGTGTTAAGAACCCAGCGACCCTGCTGCACAGGATACGATTGTGCTGACGCGGAGGCTCCTCTGTCTGTCATTTTCCTCGCTCCCGACTGTGTAGCTGACTGCATTTGCTGTGATTACCCTTCTTTGGTGTCTGCTGTGAGTTCAATCTCTTCCTTTGTCTCTGCTCTCCTCCTTCCTGCTTTGTGTCTTATGTGTGCTCCGTGTATCTTGACTGTGGTGGACTTCTCTGCCTACGGTAGGTCTGATGGCACGCGGCACCCCTCTCTGGCCGCTCTGTGTAAGCGCAGACCAGGGCAGAGGGGAGCATTTGTGGGGAGTGGGCTGGGCTGGGCTTGGAGGGATTGGATTGCAGTGATGATGACAATGAGTGCGATGGCTTCCTTAGTTTTTTTGCAAGCTTAGGTGCTGCGGGTGCTTGAGGAATCTATGGGAGCGTTTTAAGCTGCTTTCGCAAAAATCCACTGAACTGATATGCCGCACCAACTGCTATGTCTTGATTATCCAGAGATTGCAATTTTTTGGCTAAAACAACATACAAAGACATGTTTAAGTGGTTTGAAAATGAACATGAATCTCATCCTTTAGTCGAGCCTTTGAATGACGAGTGCACTCAGCAACTCACTAGAGATCACTAACATGCATGTGCAAGGGGTAAGCTGCGTATTTGTCAAAGCAAAATAGCTGCAAAAACAACCCTAAACGGAGAGCTTTGAGCACGTTTCCACCATGACAGACCTCAAAAGCGTATATCTCAAATCATTCCTCTCCACACAGTCATTGACTCCGGTCTGAAATTCACTAACTGTGCAAACGCGCTCCAAAGCTCCACAACAGTTACAGCTGTTTGTAGGAAATGACAAAGACCAGCATACGCCCTTGCAGTAGGAACCATTGAATGGCCACAACTTGACTTGAGAGTAACTTTCCTGGATGACCCATGCTGCTGACATACAAGGTGACAGTCATTGACACTCCCACCCTCCCCCTCTCTCCCCCTGAAGCACTTGGGTCTCACTGAGGAGAAATGGTGGGCCGGGATGTTTGCCCACATTTGCAGTCAACTGATTTCAGTTGATTCCAAGTTGCGGCTACAACCATCTGACAGTGTGAAGACTTGTTTCATTCGATAAAACCTCAGTGCCGAGCTCCGCACTTCCCCTCACGGAGTTGACCAAAGGGCACTCATTCAGACCCACCATGTCTTTATCTTTGAACCCCCACTGGAAGTATGAGAACTACTGGAAATTCTCTATGTAGCATGATCCCTCCATGGATGTGTACATTTCACTCCGAACACATGTACAAAGGTTTTGGGCGTGATTAAAAAAAAAATATATATATATATACTGTATGTCATAGAGGTTTATATAAGGTTTTATAAGGTAATTCATGTACATTAATCATCAGAAAGAAACTTGGATCCTGCATTGTGTGGCCTGGCATGCTTGAATGAAAAGCATTTAGCACAATTTAGTGTGAAAGTGTGCGTGCGTGTGCGTGCATAGGAAGCATGCGTGAGAGCCTGCATGGAAGCAAATGTGAGTGTGTGCGTGTGTGTGTGTGTGTGTGCGTGTGTGTGCCCTGTTCCTCTTCCAGCTCTTCATTGCGTAGCTGGACCCTTACGAAGACATCAATGTCTTTTCGAGACGCCAGCCATAGGGAAGTAGGCCATACTGAGTTATTAAACAACTTCATGAAATATCAGGAGTGAAAGTTTACTTTAATATTTATTATCTGAGCACATTTGCCCCTCGCTCGATTAGTCAGAGTTGAAAGAGCCGAGAGCCGGAGGAGGCGCTGGTGTGATGTAACGGCGAGATGGCTGCTAAAAAAAAAAAACGACGACGTGACTTCACTTTTTCATCACGCTCCAATTATCTCAGGAGCAGTTAATTGTCATCAAACTGCTGCACAGTGTTAGAATAATGATCCATGAAACATTATCAGCCAGAAAATGTGGAAGTGAGAACAGCTAGTTATAACAATAATAAGAGCAGGATAATATGTGTTTACTTTTGTAGCCCTTGTTTAAAAAGTCTGGGGAGAAAACAAGTTACTCATTAAGTTATGAGAAGAAAACAACACCACAAAAGTGAACATAACTGAGTTGGTAAAGAAATGCCTGTGACTGAAATCATTTGGTTATAATGAGGTCAGTCAGTCAGTCATCATCTACCGCTTTATCCTCAAACAGAGGGTCGCGGGGGGTGCTGTGCCAATCTCAGCTACATCGGGCGATAAGCGGGGTACACCCTGGACAGTTCGCCAGTCCATCGCAGGGCCACACACAGATAGAGACAAACAACCATTCACTCTCACACTCACTCCTATGGTCAATTTGGAGTGTCCAATTTACCTATCTTATAATGAGGTAAAAATGTAAATAAGTGAATTAATAATTAAATTATTAATAGTCTGAGATATTGTGTTTCATAGACCTCAGGCAACCAATGAAACACAATATCTAAGATTAAAGGCATATGTCCCTTTTCTTTTCTTTTAGAAAACAACACTTTATACCCTAACCCAGAGGTGTCAAACTGGCGGCCTGCGGGCCACATGTGGCCCACCTCTTAATATCATGTTGTAATGAAAACATGGCCCACGACCTCCTCTTCCACGTTATTATTATTATTATTTGATATCAATAGATTTATTATGGCGTCATTACATTTCGAAACAAACACTTTTACTTTGAAATTCTGTAAACTATTAACATGAATATCTTTTTTTGCGATATCAAGTAATAACTTTAAGAAATTTTTTGACCAGACTAGACGCTAATTGGCCCTAAGGTCATTTGACTTTGATACCTGGACCCTAAACCTATCTGAAACTATTAATCAATGCACTGCATTAACATTTTAACCCCATTATGACCAAATGATTTATGTCTTTAAGTCACAGGCATTTCTTTACCAACTCAGTTTTGTTCAGTTTAAGTCTTTTTCTTGTCATAACTTGATGAGTAAGGTATTCTATCCCCACATTTTTTGTGAAGGGCTGCATTTATGAGTGTGGTGTGTCAGGAGGAGAGACGCCGCAAACAGTAATATTGTGTGTCTTGACATAAAGTAAACCAGCTTACACTGTTGTTGGTTGGACTTTTTAGCAATTTTAGCAAGTTTGCAAACTTCTCAGAACAGACGTGTCAGGAGACACTGTGTCGGCGTTTTTAATTGCATGATCTTATACCTGTCATCGCGCCGTCGTCCTGCGGTTCCTCACAGATGTGTCGCAAGGGTCGCTTGTACTGGAAATAGGCTGTACACGCCATGAGGAGGACAAAATAACCAGAACACCTGTCACTACAGGCAGAACACTTATACGCTCTGTATAATAAAAGATTTCACTTTAATGTTTTGAAAACATAATTCCACAGTCTGTTTCTCATGTGGCCTTGGCTCATGTTTGGTGACGCCGCGGTCCTCTGCGTGGGATACGTTGTCACGATTTTAAGAGACTTTGTGAACAAGTGGACGTGACTCATTACTGATGAGTCATACTGGACTTGAGAATTGAGAATTTAGCTTTTTATTTCTTGGAAATCAGTGATTCGGGTTCTTGTTATTTTGTCCATAAGTGAGCTGTATTCGTTTGAAAACTACCTTTCAAAAAATCCCAGTGATTATGAGCGTATAAACGAACTTCCAGTGGATCAGCTATTGTATTACTTTGCATTTTATGTAAGGTATTCCTGTTATATCTCTCCACCCTCTGTATATTGACTGTTTTTCTCTTGTTTCCCACTCGTTCTTCTTCTTTTCTACTCTATTTCTCTCTCTCTCTGTCTCTCTGTCTGTCCTTCTGTCAGTCTTTATATACGATAACTGTTTAATGACATTTCTACGATGTTACGTCGTCCCGGGAGAGAACTCCCTGCCTCTGATCTTAGCAGAGTGTATCATTACCTGTAAATGCTCATTATAAAAAAAGAAAAAAAAGAAAAGAGAAAACAGCAAATGGTGTCACCCAAGAAATAGTGAAATCAAGTCAGGTTGCAACTGTGGTCATCGATGAACAGATTGCACTAGTAACACCGGGGTGAGCAGGGGGTAAGTGGCAGGTAGGTGTTGTGACTAACCCGACTGCTGATGCCCAAAGGTTTGATGTTCAGCACAGCCGCCACGTCCAAACAGTCCTCTTACTTGTCTCTCTGCCACCTGCCCAACCCCAACCCCCCCTCCCCCCCTCCCTTCTGTCTGTCCGTCTGTCTGTCTTTGCAGAAACCACAGGATGACGATGATGAAGAAGATGACGTCGAACCTGGACTGACTGGAGACGAGAAAGAGGAGGAAGTGAAGGAGAAAGAGAAGCTCGGGAAGCTGCAGTACTCTATTGACTATGACTTCCAGGAGAACAAGGTGACAAGATTGTTTTATATTTTCTGGCAAAGCTCCCTGACTACAAAATTTGACCAAAGTCATTAAAACAAATATTTGTTCTGGGTTAAAATAAAGATAGATGTAATGTCCTGCTCTGTTTTATTCACATTTTAATAACATATTTTCTTTGTAATCACAACATCTTTGGTAAAATGGTAATCACTATTATTTTTGTCAATATTGAAATCTTTAATGAATTAATATATTTCACAATTTGTCACAATTTCAATTCATCACTGAGTTCCTTCCATAACTTTACCCCCAAATCTGACACACATCTGTATTTAATATTTGTTCTCACTTTCTCTTCCTAGTTTCAAACATAGATAATCCTCCTGAATTACAATTTCCTCCTCTTAGTTTAAAGAATGTCTGAAAGCGAACAGGAAAAGTTTTATTCACCACACAAAAAAAATATCTCCGGTGTCTAGAAAGGTTAACATAAACGATCCTATGAAAAAGTGATTAGTGGATTCCAGATATCCAACTTCATTTATTATTCTAATTGCTCTTTTCTGAAGTTTAATTATAGCATCTAAGTTATAAGTTAAGAGTATGACATGTAAGGCATTACAAATGAACAGTACAATATCCTAAGGCAGTTTTTATTCAATAAATCATATTGTTTTATAAAGAATAGCAATAGATTTGGATATTTTATGTTTACTGAATCATTTATGTAAACTAAATATTTGAATTTCAACATTATCTGTTATAAATATGGGCGTGGTTTCTCAGAAAATGTGCAGCATTTTTTTTGGGCCTCAAATTTTTTTTAATTATTTGATTATTTAAAGGGATCCATGACAATGTGAGGGATTTAGGTTTAGTACAGTTTTGAGTTTTAATCACCACCATCACTCACCAGCTGGCTGTGGGGATCCTGCAAGCTGCTGATCTCCTCTCTATGGACAGCGGCGGCACCTCTGACCCTTACGTCAAGGTCTTCGTCCTTCCCGATAAGAAGAAGAAGTATGACACCAAGGTTCACAAGAAAACTCTCAATCCCGTCTTCAACGAGTCGTTCTGCTTCAAGGTGAGCTGAAACACCTTCACTGATGACTTATCAAAATAACAAACCCGTCTTATCTGTTTAATGGGCGGACAGCTCTTGTTAAAGGTCAACTCCTCCCCCCCCCCCCCCCCCCCCGCTTCTATTTCACTTTCACTTTAAAGACGAGCGCCTGCTCAGATTCTGATGTCTTTTTTCCTCTTTAACACTCGTGGCCAGCACTGATAACAAAAAAAAAAAAAAGCAGCGGACATTTTGAAGGAGAGTGTGTATGAGAATCAAATTAAAGGGGAGGGCCACCTCCAGTGCAACCCGCCTGCTGATGCAGCGTTTAAAAACAAAAACAATTCAAATGGCTTTACCTTGTCAAAGTCAAAGTTGTTCTGCTGAAGCGGCCTGTTATTAAGTCAGGCAGGATCGTGCTGCACGCCAAAAATTGCAACTTATATTGCTTTATACTATACTTTTCTTTATGTTTTCTGTAGAAGCCATTACACATGTAGGAAATAAAAAAAACATAAAAACAAATACATTTGGTTGCTGTTTTTCAGATTCCATTCCAAGAAATGGGAGGGAAGACACTTGTGATGTCCGTCTACGACTTCGATCGCTTCTCTAAACATGATGTCATCGGTGAGATTAAAATACCCATGAATACCCTTGACCTGGCTAAGCCAATAGAGGAGTGGCGAGACCTGGACAGCGCGGATCAAGAGGAGGTGAGGGGGGGCGCCGGGTTTACGTGCTGTGTGGAGTGAACAGCTGAATGTCACAGTGCGACGGGGATTCGATGTTTGATGTTTAAAAATACGAGCTGACAATATTGGCTGTGACTTGTGAATGCAAGCAAAAAAAAAACAAAACGACAGCATACTCGGCTAATTACGACGGTACAGAAATAACCGCGGGCACAAGGTGCCGACTTTGAGGCTGAAGGTTTTCATTTCCTGGCCATGCAGTCTGTATTTACTACTTTCAGTATTGTACCGCATTAGGATATTAAAACAGGTTTTAGCCTTTGCTACTGCCGCCTCTACGGAGTCACCTTTGAAGTTAATACTCACACTACAGTTAATTGAGCTTGTAGACATTTTATTTTATTGACTTTGAAAACACATGAGTCAATGTGGTTAAAAATTATTCTTTGTACTAATACAAACATTTACATAAAAAGGGGCAGTTTGTGTGTCTCTGTATTGTTAAGTCAAGGATCTCTGAACTTAAACTTAGCAGCAGGCAGAGATTGAAAGCGAATGTTTGTCGTTAGCCCACAAGGTGGACTGTAAAAACACATTTATATGCATTTTTTATTTATAAATATGCACCTTTAATGTGTATGAGAGGGAGAGAGTGTCTATGAGAGAGAGATACTGAGCTTGGCTTAGGCTCAGTTGCTTACTTGGTCAGTTGTAAAAAAAAAAAAAGAAAAGAAAAGAAAAGCCACATCTGTCGTTAAATTCCTCGCCACTTTCACCCGTTTATTCTCCAATTCAGACCCTTGTTTATTTAGAAGGAGGCCTTTTAGGTTTCCTTACTTTAGGCATTTCTGACCAAAATAAATAATTCAAGTAAGCGGGTCGTTATCAGGCTTCTTGCCGATGAGCTGAGCATTTCAGGTGTGTTGGAGCAGGGAAACCTCTAAAACATGCAGGACAGTGTGTCCCCAGGACCAGGATTGAGAAACTGTGTGTTGTTGGATGTGTGGCAGTGGGTGGCAACAGGCCAAAACACAAAGACATTCACAGAGTTTCCGAATATACTGACTGTGCCGTTGTTGTTTTTTTTAAGTCTCTGAAGACATGTCATGGTCCTTTAATGACTAAATATAAACCATTTCTTACGTAATGTACCTTTTGACTCTCCCTCTCCTTCTTCCCAGCCGGAGAAACTGGGTGACATTTGCATCTCCCTGCGTTACGTCCCCACTGCCGGAAAACTCACCATCTGTATTCTGGAGGCTAAGAACCTGAAGAAAATGGACGTGGGTGGACTGTCAGGTGCTGTACCTACTGTGCACTCAACTCAGCATCACATACCCCGTCTTATTACCACAGTATCCCACATATACACACACACTTTTAATGTATACACTTGCACAATATCTGGTATTTTGGTCCAGATTAACATGTAATTCAGACGCTCACAGTGAGACTGCAGCTCTGCTCACGTGCTGACGCTGCAGTCCTCCCCATGCAGCAGCTCTTCACTCCCCACCTCCGGCTTCAGCATTGGCCCCATCTGTTGGTGCATTACAGCACTGCAACCCACATATGCATGTCAAGGGCATTTTTCTCCAGCACATCCAGATTTGTTACGCTTGTCTTTGTCTATTTTAGATCCCTATGTGAAAATCAACCTGCTGCAGAATGGAAAGAGGCTGAAGAAGAAGAAAACAACGGTGAAGAAGAACACTTTGAATCCGTACTACAACGAGTCCTTCAGCTTTGAGATTCCTCTCGAGCAGATGCAGGTAAGGGTGTGGAATAATGTGTTCAAATACCACAGAATCATATGGATGTAGAAGTACTAATGTAAAGAACTACTGATAAAAAAAAAATAATGTAGCCAATTAAAATAATTAATTATTGGTGACAACATGTCATTGATTTAAGAAGGAAATCCTTTCAGGATTGGATTACACAAAGTACAACCTGTTCAAGTGTTCATATCAGTGCAGGAAATCAACTAAGACTAAATGTAGTGCCATAATCGTTTTAAGGATACAAAGGAGGATCAATAGTGGATTTTTAGCTCTAGAACATTATTATTTACAGAGTTACGTTGCGTGAAAGACTAATATTTGATATCTGTGCTGTGTGAATGTGAAGGGCAGTTTCAGATGTTGCTCCAAACCCACAATAATTCCCTTGTTTCAGGGAATTATTCTTTCTGACCACATGTTTCAATGACTGCTCACCTTTCATTTTATTGTATTGTTCTCCATCAACCCCTCTCAACCTGCTAAATGCTGAACTAACACAGACTGTGTAGTACAATACAAACGGTGTCTGTCTGCTGGTTGGTGCTGTGTTGATACTGTACAGCAGGGGTGTCCAAACTTCTTTTAAAGGCCCTGGTATACTACCGCGCACGCATCATACTGCACGTCGCACTGCTCATCGGCCGTCGGGCAGGGGAGTCTGTGTCAGCCGGTTCAAGGTCGGGGCTCGGATGACTATCTTTGGCGATGACTTCTTCTGTTGTCGAAATGTTTTTTCTGCTGTCTACTTACGAGCGTTGATGACGCAATTTACGGCATGCGCGCGGTGTGCACCTAAGTACTGTATACCAGGGCCTTAAGGAGGGCCAGATATGATAATGTGAACATTCCCGGGCATCAATGGTCCCTTCTGACCTTTTTTTTAACAGTAAAAGTTTTAAAATTATTTTACTTTCATTGTCACAATTATCATTTTTAAAATGTAATGTAACCAAATCTAAGCCACGCAGCTACCGGGGATGTCACATGACCGGGCCGATTTTCTGTCCCAGTCCATCCCTGGCCATAAAAAATACATTATAAAACCGAAGCTGCAGGCCATACATAATCTGACAGTGGTTGGCCTGCAGGCCGGTGTTTGGACACGCCTGCTGTACAGTGTGTGCAGAATGTTTTGTTTCCCCGAGTTAGAATAAAGTCTAAAAACAACAAATGTGCTTATTTGTTCTTTTTAGACTGTTCTAAAAACAAGAGCGCTTACAATGAGTCACTCACACCCATGTAATATTTATGACATTTTTCTACCCATTCTCTCAGAAAATCCAAGCTGTGATCACAGTGCTGGATTATGACAAGATTGGCAAGAACGACGCCATCGGTAAGATCTGGGTGGGAAGTAAGTCCACGGGTGCCGGGCTCAAACACTGGTCCGACATGCTGGCCAACCCCCGCCGTCCCATTGCCCAGTGGCATCCACTGCAGCCAGAGGAGGAGGTGGATGCTTCCCTCGCGGCCCTGAATGCCAAGAAGTAAACTCCCATCAGAACACATCGTCCCCTCCTGCACCCACTGAACCCATGCATTTCCCATTCAGATCCCACATGTCAGTGTATATCCCCTCCCCCCCTCCCGACCCTTCCACCCTCCTCCTTTTTCCCACTGCCACCTTTAAAAAGATAAATTGAAATCATTTGACATGATGGGGAGATATAGTTACAAAAAAAAAGGAGAAAAAAAATCATCATGTTATATTTAATCATGCCATTGAAAAAAAGAAGATGAATTACAGGATGGACAGAGACTCCGTTGATTTCCTTTAGATCTATTTTTGTATTGGGGTTGTGGTTCCATTAATAAGAATAAAGACTAGACTGTAAAGAATAGTTAGAGTGCTATACGGGAATCTGGCGATAAAGGGGATAAAACATACAGCCACTCATATTGTACTCACTCTTTCCCTTTAGTGACACAGTTTGCTTAGAATAGCGCTTAATAATAAAATGCTTTATACTGCCATAGGACAGAGAAATAACACAAGCAGGTCCATTCCTTAGGTGTATCGTGCACCATGTTTCACACCTGCCAGTTGTATCATACTAGATGATTCCTGTTAGTTTGAAGTACATTCCTAGAGTTGGGTAGCGAGTAGGGATAAGCACATATCCAGTTACCCACAGACACACTGCCGTTTTGATTAGTTAACCCTCCACCCTTCGTCTCAGGAAAACTGAGAGGAAACTGAAGCTCCATGCCTTTTTTTCTAAACGGGTTGCTGTTATTCAAATACTCCACTTGCCGAGAACGAAATCACGCTTGACCGCTTGTTGTTGTTGTTGTTGTTGTTGTTGTTCTTTTTCTGTTGGTGACGTAAGGCTCACGACTAGTGTTAATCTTATCCATGAAATGGAAAATCAAGGGGGAGAGCGGGGAAGTGATGGATTTTTCGGTCAAAAAGAAAAAAAGGTGTGTGTGTGTTATGTGTGTGTGTGTGTGTGTTATGTGTGTCGACTGCACAAAAAAAGGCTGCGTCTGTCATCTGAACGGCAAAGAGCGAAAAAAGGTATCAGAGCGAGGAACAGCACAGACTGATTCCAAACACCAATGACATGATGTTAACCATGTGTCAATTACTGCCTGCAGTCCACCACCTCCTCCTCCTCCTCCCCTCCTCCTCCCAACGCCTCTGAATCTGTATCTCACTTGTTCAGTGCTACTGCCATTCGTCATGGACTTGACACAAGGGTTTTACTTCAAAGGAATCCCTATAACCGTCTTACAGTCATAAAGGAGACAAGCCTTCCAAGTAACAAAATAAGCAATTTTCAACTACCAGGGACGCCTTCCAGTTAGCGGTGTTGTTCTCTTCATTTCTTTCAACGTTTTATTTCCTACTTGTTTTTCCTTCTATTGATCCTGTTGTGTTTTTTATTTCATTCTACTTTTATTCCTTAAGCACTTTAAATCCAACTGTTTTATTTATGTGCCCTCGCAAACAAGAGCTTTAATTATTTAAGTTAAGAATAAGTGGCTTACAGCCTATTTTTTGGGGGGAGAATAAGGAGCAAGGGATGATTACATTATATCATCATTTCATCATTTTGTTTTTCCTCAGCTTTTCATGTAAATGTTTGGATGTTTACGTTTCACGACTGATTGAAAGGAAATTGAATTTATTTGCACTACTGGGTATTATTCTGTTCCGTGGTTGTGTGCAAATGTTGTGAGATTTATTTATTTATTTTTGCTGTGGCACATGTGGCACACCAGGTCTCCTCCTCCTATAAATACGGGCTCATCTGATTAAGACGCAGCTGCTTCCTGGCCCATTCACAGAATGTAATCATTTGTGTTTTTGTAGAGGAATAATTTAAGATTGAACTGACAAATGCCACACTGTTATTTGAAACAAACCTCACACACCCTTGAATAAATTAGTGGAAGCTTAAATGTTAATCTGCATCCTCTAGTAGCCAGGTGATAAGACTCCACTTGTGCTTAATTAAAGTCAAGTCTGTGTCTGATTGAGCACATCTAAAAAAACAAACAAACAAAAAAAACCTACCTGTTGACTGTGTATAAAATAACACAATTTGTCAATGTAAATCAAAACGTAGGCAACATTTGAACAATTGTTGGCTCTTATGTTTAGGTTTTTAATAATCAAACACAGACCATGATCACATTTTGTATTTTTCACGTCACGTTATCTTTACGTTTATTTTCTTCTGTTGATGAAGCAACACTAAAGAAAAGGCAACACGGAAGCAATCAAGCAAACCCATTGGTCTGTAGTTTTGCCAATAATATATAGTTCATACACGTTGATACTGCATGTTTATACAAAATACTGTACATAAGAGCATGTTTTAGAGACAAAGCAAAAATATCTCGTGTACGTAAATGGGTGTCATTTGTCATTTTAATAACACGGCGAAAGGGAGAAGAAGAAAAAAAAAGATGCACTGTATATTTTTTAAATGAAACAAAATGTGTGTTTATTTTCCATGAGGGTCATTGGAGAGAATGTCATACAGTACAAATATTACAGTACTTATTACTTAATAAGAACCTTTCCACGCCTGAGATTCTTAAGCAAAGTGTGTCGTCCAGTACTGTGTGTGAGTTCATGTAGGATGAAAATGTAGCCGCATGCTTGCTATCTAATTCCTTGTGATCAAAGTTTGTTTTTTTTCTGTTCGATTGCCATTTATTCACCATGCGTTTTTGTTTCAACACTTATCCAATGGACTTATTTAGAAGATTTGATGCTGTTGCTTTTTTTTTCTTCAATCTGTTTTTTAGTCTTTCATGTTTGGTATATTGGGGCGTCGGGTCTCCAAGTCTGTAAGACCAGACGATTTTCTAACACATTCGGCACAGTGTCATGAGAAGAAGATTGAATAATTCTGCAATCTGTAGGTAGATTGAAGGAGTCGTTACGTGTGCCAGTACAGACCCAGAATAAAGTCTGTTGGATCCTATCTTTATATAATCTCATCCCAGTGAACACAAATGACTTGGAATCCCTTCTTCTCTCTCTCTTTACTTTCTTCTATTTAAATGACCTGAAACCCTTCATGGCTGTCTCTTTTACTGTGTTTATTATAGAATAATGTGTATGTATATACAATATAAATGAATAAGATAAAACTAAAGCCATAAAACTCAAGCACTAACTCTTTAGAGCTCAGCTGAGTAGCTGGAGTTTATTAATGAAGAAGAAGAAGAAAAAAAATCGGATGTCTTCATTTTCCTTGGCCAGTGTTTCTCTTTTACATTCCGCTCAGAGGTCTTTGTTCATCAAGAGGGCAAAAATCCATTTTACTGTATATGTGTGAGCAGTGGGAGCAGTTGTGACTTTAGTAGAGTGAGTGTGTGTTTTTCTACTTTCAGAGCTGTTGATGTCCTTGTTTCTTAGAGGTAGCTGAATTTACAGTATCGTGATTAGTAATGTATCTGCCTCGTTTTGATAGTATAAATATACAATCTCATCACAAGTTCCCACATAAACTGCTGAATCTATATAGTACATATACATACATATACATATATACATAACCTATATGTAAGAGTGTGCTCTATTCTTGGGCTGAGTGCAATTTATGAACCGAACTGAGTCTGACTCTTCAAGTTTCTCTTCTACACGTACAGTGAATAATAACTGCTGCTTATGCTGGTTGTTAGTTTTCTTGAAAACCACGAGCAGCAATAATACTATTTGAGTTCCAGCAACATGAAAGTGACAAGAGAGAGAAACTGTCGCTCACGTTTTAGGTCCAAATCCCTCCCATAGAACTATGCATAAAGTAACAGAATATAATGAAAACAATATCTAATATAAGTATATAAAATGAAAAAATGTGATGCACCTTACATGGGATATAAAGAATATCAGTAATGGAAAATGAAGAGAAATTATAATGAGAACACCGATTTCACTTTTGTTCATTAAATTACTAGTTGGAGCAAGGAGATGTTAGCTTAGCTTAGTTTAGCTTAGCGTACACTGAAAACTAGCACTCCTCATAGCCTCATGGTGATTAAAAATAAAGAAGCCTTTCCTTCACATAAAATAATCTACTTTAAACTACAGTATCATATTAACAGATTAACAGAATTACATAGTATACGTTAATTGTCTTTTTCACTTTTTCCAGCCAACATGCTAAACTAAGCTAACTGTGTCTAATCATCTAATTTGGCAAGAGAGTGAATGTACATTTTGAACTCGACTGGCTCTTTACACGGCAGCCATGTTGACACACAGGTGTTACTGATCACGTTAACGATGGCTCTGCTCAGTTCTTTTAAGTCAGGACAGTGAACCAGCATAAACCTTTAATCCGAGGACGATCTGGAGCTATATAAGCTGTCATTCCTGTGATTAGTTACACTTTTTATTTCCCTAATGTGGTTTTGTCAACTCCCCCGTGTGTGCACAGGTTGTCTCCGGTTTCCTCCCAAAGTCCAAAAACATGCAGATTTGGGGAATTAGGCAAATTGTGAGAGTGGATGGTTGTTTGTTTGTCTCTCCCTGTGATGGACTGGTGACCTGTCCAGGGTGGACTACAGCCTTTCACCCTATGTCAGCTGGGATTGGCACCAGCGCCCCCTCATGTGGAGGAAAAAGCAGTAGAAGATGAGTGAGTGAGTGAGTGAGGGTTTTGTCAAAATGGCTGCTGTGCAAAGCGCCCGTTGCATTTCCTTCAGTTTACCTCAGTATCTGACTTTTTTTGTTTTCCGCAGTAAGCTGCCATGTCTCTGTGCTTACGACAACCCTCAGTCAGTGTGTCTCTCTGATAACACACATTATCTAATGCAATATTATGCTTCTACACTGTCCCATTATAATGCCACTTACTGTGACCAAATGATGCACTGAGTGTGATTTCAATACAAGATCTCAATGTGTTTCAGAAATACTGCCAGTACCTGATTACACTTGCCTGCATTTGTCGCCACTGTTTAAATCCACGTGAACAGGACACATCAGATGATGAGGCAAATGTGAATACAGGTCAATTTATAGCACACTTTAGATTTTTATTTATTTTTTTATTTCCTTTCACTGCTCACTACAGTCACATGACCACTGGATATCTTAAGTTTTATGGGGGACAGAGACTGGGAGTTGTGTGTGTGTGTGTGTGTGCACGTGTGTGTAGACGTGTGGGGGCTGTTTAGCAGACATGGTGCAAAAACACTGGGATATGTAATTACCATATACAGTACAGGTCTGCATGCGTTGGTTACATTGCTCATTCCTAAATGTACATCTCTGTGTGTATGACTTCAGTCAAACAACCTTAGTTTTGTATTAAATCTGTGGGTTTGTCTGCTTTGTTGTGTAGATTTTACAACTGCCACTGAAACTGCGCCGTTTCAGCTGTGCAAAGACAGCTGGAGAGCACCATTCACGCTTTCTCCTTTTGTTTTGTTGTAAACAAACACTGGGATTTAAAAAGGGAAAACATCCAAAGTTTCCGTAGATCATTTGCCGCCTTGTCAAAATGTGTCGTGACACCACTTTGAAACACGATGTCTTGTCTCCTCTATTACTCGCTGTACTTCTGTATTATTGTGCGTATGTGTATCGCTTATGTCTATTCATTTATTTTTTGGGGGTTTTGTGACGTAGATTGTAGGACATTATTTGAGTCAATGCCACAAAGACACATATCACTATGCTCTTCCAGATTTGCTCTTTTGTTTTTGTGTCTTTCTGTGTCTCTCGTTTATGTCCCATCAGTGTTGTTGTGCTGAACAGGAAGCACCGGGTTCGCCACTGAACCTGCTCTTTCTGAGTGTTAAGAACGCCGGGCTTCATGCTTACATCATGGACATACTGTATACTGCCAAACATGCAGGACCGTACCAAACTCCCCTCTTGAGCGCTTAGTCCTCCACTTCATCCCTGATGCAACTTTGTTCTTAAGACTCATTTTATTTTCATTTTTTTATCCTCCTCCTCCTCTCTCTCTCTCTTCTTCATCATCTTTTAAAGCATCGGAGGACAGCCAGGTTGTGTCCTCTAGCTGTGTTTCTTCGTGTCTAGTGTCGTGGTGCGCGTGTTCATGTCAGTACTTGTGCCTACTGTGGATCGCATGCTTTAGCCCTTGACTGGACACAAACGTTGCTCACAAACTCCTCTTGACCCTTACGTGGACAAACGTTGCGGATCCTTATAAAGTAATCAAGGGAACCAAATAACTTAATACAAATTTATCATATGTGTGAACAGTTCTGTAAAAAAAAAAAAATACAAATAGGAAATAAAGGCCTTTTAACTACCCTGACTCATTTGTGTTTAATATGCTGTGTGTTCAACCCTCGCTGCTTCGTCCATGTCACACAAGGAAACAATTGGTTTTATTCCTTTATGATTTATTAAGCAAAGTCATTATTCAACTGTCATCAACACATTTCACACTTTTCTCTGCATAGATCAAAGTATTTACACACGAGACACATGAAAACATTGGTGAATGAGTGAATCAGTCGGCTGCATGCGACCAAAAATAATAATACTGGTGTTAGAACATGTCGCCCTATTTGGACTCTACAAAAAAACCATGTTTAAGCAACACATCAAACACTGTAGACTTAAATGTCTCCAGCTCACCAGGTAACAGGAAGCTGAGTTTGACAGTTTCATATATTACATGATGATACAAACACAGTGCTCAACAAATGTATTAGCCACAGGCACCCTAAATTAACACCATTGGTAATTATCCAAATCATTTTTTAATGTTTCTGTAGTGGTTAATACACCAATATGTCGAAGCGCTTTAACCAATATGATATTTTTAATGCTAAAATCTCATTATTATTGTTCAACTTTACTGTTTTACAAAAAAAAACTACACATAGCATTATTATTTATTAATTAATATGTTAAATTATTATTGATTTAGTTATTTACTTGCATTCCTGAACAGAACATTTTGTTTTAGTGGTTGAATGTTATGCTTCTGACAACTTCTGACTTCTCAGACAAGAGGTTTTTGTAAGATTTGGTCAAATAAACTTGTTAAGCACTGTAAAACACTCTTTTTTAAAAAAACATGAATCTATTTACCTCTAGAATAAAGTGATGATAAAGTGTTTTTTCTCCACTAGGAAGAGCTATAAAACAGTGGTCTTTTTCATATGTTTATTGCTGTAACACAGTGATATGAATGTAGCCTCTTAAATGATCCAGAAAAGCAGCTGAACGTTATGATGAAAGTAGGACTAAGTAATTTGACTCATATGCCACATAATTCCTCAAACTCTGGATTTTAACGCCAGTGGCTGATTTTTGTTCCATCGCCTCGTGCAAGAATATGCACAAATAAATAAATAAATATCTCTCAAACACAAGATAGAACATGATCTTTGCCACAAACACAGTTTCTCTGTTACGTCTCGCCATTCTGCCGTTTCAAAGATGTGCTTTTAAAAAATTAAAAAATGCAGAACAGCAAAATAAAGGAAACCACTCTGAAGCGGATACTGTGCTGCAAGTGATGCCTGTGTGATTAAAGATCAAAAGTGCTTTTACCCAGAACCTGGATTTTTAGGGACATTTCTTTAAAGTACTACAAAATTATTTAAATACAAAGACTCCCTTGAAAAGGACAGAAATGATAAAAAGTGATTGTCAGACTATTTCTTTTTTTAAAAAAACAACTCAGTTGTCTAAAAGCAATCTATCTTTTCTCTGCCTGGTGTTTCACTCCTTTCTTTAGAACAGATCGTTTGCAGGGTTTCATTTTACCTGAGTCTGGTTTTAAATCCTGAATGGAAAATTCATTTTAATTAATTAATCGAAACCAATTTTGGAGCCTTTAATGATGCCATGTTTTCAAACCCAAACACAGCATAGCAGAGCAGAGCAGTGCTGCAACACAAGAGTAATATAAAACCACACCAGTATCACATTACAACAACATAGAACTTAAGTTCCTCATTCAAACATGATTTATAACAATATATGGATTATGAAATGAAATGTTTTATGTTTTAACAATAAAACACATATATAGCTAATCCAGAAAGGTTTTTTGACATTTTTTATTGTCCTACTGTCCAAACTTTTCACTTTACAATGTGAAACTAATCCATTTTTTTTTTATTTTTATGGCACAGCAGTAACATACACTTCTGTCGCTGAACATTTCAGTAGTAATCAATTTCTTTCCATTCATGAATTAGATCATTAAAATACTTTCTCTCTTTTTTTTGTAAAGTAACAAACTTCTCAGAGAGATTAAGTGGATAATAATATCAGACGCAGTATCTTCATGCAAACCCCTGGATTTACAACTGGTCCCTATTTGATTAGTGTAAAATACTTTGTATTAAAAAAATAACAGAAACCCATTTAAGTGGAAACAGTCACGGAAACTCATGTAAAACTCTGTTTTTGATTCTGCACCAGTTATTTCTCACCAGAGAGGAGGCACAACTTTGGATGTCAGGGATATTTAAACTGTGTCCACGGAGCTTCAGATAATCTTTTTTCATTTGGACAGTTTGCTGATGACTCGAATGAGCGCCCCGTTCTCATCCTTCAGCCTCTGGTTGTCTGACTTGAGCTCTGTTAAGATCTGGGACAGCAGAGGGAAAGAAACATCACAGTTACTGGACTATAATTCAACTATATTGTTATTTTTAAAGCGTCACGTACGACGACACAATTCAGCGGTGCCATTAGTGGTCAAATAACTGCGGTCACCCCTAACGCTGGACTTAAAGTCATATCTAAGAAGAGTTAGAGGACAATGAGGACATGCTTTGTTTTGTGGCACTGGATCATGCAGTGAGGAGTGATTGTGACAGTATATGATCCGTGTGGATGGAGAGGATGAAGTCAGGAGAAGAGACAAACTGACAGGGTCAGCTTTACTAAATCTAGGTCACGGCTCTCATGAGGAGCAACGGCTAAAAATATCAACACCCTTTGTCAAAGTTTGAACCTCTGATGTGACAAACTGCACTAAAGTGAGATGTTAAACTGTTTGTACATGTTGAACATATATCACACTATGAATATAATCATAATATTAATTTAGCTCAGCAAAACTGACAGAAATGATCTATCTGTTGACATGGTCTGTCATGGGTTTTTATGAGCACATTATTTTTTCTCAAAGCATTTCCACACACTGACGATAACATCACACAAGTGGAATAAAAGACATTTTGGATCTGGTTTTTTTTTGGTAAATAAACAGGGATACAGCTTGATTGACTTCCTTCTTCCTGCTTCTGTGATTGTTGATTGTCGGCCCCTCCCTGATGTGTTTCACCTGTGCTCCATTCTCCTCATGTATTTAGTCCCTGTGAACCCAGTCTGCTTTGGTTTGGACACTCACTCAGTTCTCTGTTCTCTTGGATTTTGGTCTCCTGTGGTCTGCCTTTAAGTAAGTAAGTTGTTTGGTTGTTGTTATTATTGATAATTAAAGATAACCTTTAGTTTCAAGCTCTGCTTTTGGGCCCTCAGGTACCTGTATTATGACAATATATGAAGATATATGTTGAGCCACATGAGTTCTCTCATGCTTGCAGGCTTCATGTTAAGCAAAGAGTCCTTCAAGTAAGTGAATGCTTGTATTACCAAAACAGCAGCATATCCCTTCAAAGTAACATACTTTAATTGTTATTTAATTCCCTGATATGATTCATGAACCAACACAGGAATAACATCCGCCACGTCTCTGTCTAGTGTTTGGTCAGAGGCTCAGGACTTTTTCAAGAGTCATTTCACACATTTAGTGGCTTTTTCTTGGCTTTGCACCGATTACACGGCATATTACACACTGCATATTTCACAGTTTCAATATCAGTGACCACTATCCACCTTATTCATATATGGCCCTCGATACTTTGCATGAATTATGGGCGTGTCCTGTCGCTGAAGCAGAACAAGCGTTTTCCTTGGTAACTGGAAGCTAATTTGGGAACATCATTGATCATTCATTGCTTCCTTTTTCCAAGTGTAAAGTTAACACTAAAAGTCAAATTGATACCATATGTGATTAGGATGAGATACAATCAGGATTTGTTTTAAATTAAATTAAATTAAATTAAATTAAATTTAATTTAATTTAATTTAATTTAATTTAATTTAATTTAATTTAATTTAATTTAATTGCTAACATAAAACTCTTTCAAAGTCTCTTTAACGCTGCTAGACTGCTTTTGCTGTGTGTAAATATCACTGTATTTCCCAAATAATAATAATAAATGTAAAGAATGAAGTCCATCGCTACAGACGCTGAAGCTATGAACTGAAAAACTCTGCATATATGAATTTACAGAGCAATAAGTTCATTCCTTTTGTTAAAAGAGGTGCTCTCAATTATTTAAGGGCAGATATAGAACCACGTCACAGCCTTAGTGTCCCACATCACCAAGCCTGGGTTTTAGTCTCAACCTTGGGTGATTTACAAACTGCAGGATGCTCCAGTACTGCAGGAACAGCGCGATCCTGAAGCCAAGCTGCTGCTGCTGCTGCTGCTACTACTTCTGCCTCCGGAAGATCCACCCATAATCTTTTCTCCAGTAATAAGGTGGAATACATGCATAAGATTCCTTGTGCAGTGATTGTGTCATGTGAAGTCTCATGCAACATAAATGCAATTTAAAAAATAATAATATAAATAATAAGAATGATCAGAGATGTCTTATACGAGAGGGTTAAAAATGGTTAAAATAAAGAGTGTGAAGGAAGTTGCATTGCAGTCTTGGGGGGGAGTGAAGATAGGGAAGTGCAGGACCTGCCTGAGAGGGACACAGCAGAGGACGAGGGCACAGTAGCGGCACCAGGAGGAGAGAGGAGTGTAGAAGTTATGTGGCTGAGGAAGGGAGGGCGAAAAAAGGAAAAAGGAGGACGGGTGACCCCGGAGGATCAGAGGTCCTCTGTCTCCGGCATGGAGGCCCTCTCAGAGAGGCGGGCAAGGACACGCAGCATGGCTCTATTCTCAGCCAGGAGACACTCGTTCACCCTCCGCAGGGTCTGGACCTGAGCCAGAGCAGGGACAGCCTGCACAGAGGAGGAGAGAGATACAGAGAGGGGGCAGACACAGAGAGAGCATGCAGGGAAGCAGGCCATGTGCAAAGAGAGTGTTGTAGAGAATGTGCACAGGGACAGGGAAGGAAGAAAGAACTGTGGATCTGACGGACTTTATCAAAGACATAAATAATTCATGAAATTTGAGCGAACAAACAGATTCGAGGACAAACAGCAAACAAAACACATCATGGAACCAGCTCTCTCCACGAGCTCTTTGTAACTCAACTGTGTGGAGAGTGGTGAGGTGCTGGCATGTTGTTATATGCCTTTGGAAAGAAGAGGGAATTCAAATACCCATAAAACTATTTTACACTTTGCACAGGAGCCTGGCCAGTTAAAAATCAAAGGGAGGGATGGAAAGGATCCAACACACACACACACACACTCTCTCTCTCTCTCTCTCTTCCCTCAGCCAGACTCCTCTTGTTCTGATTTATGAGGTAAACCCCAGTGGTTGCACTGTGGTTTGACACCATTCCTGAGAGGAAACCACGGAACACACACACACAGACGCTTGTCTCTCTACAGTTGTGAGCACACCCAATTCCCTTCCTAGCCCTCTTACCCTTACCTTAACTGGCTCAACTAAATTCCCTAATCCCAGACCTGACCCTAATCTAACCTTAATCCAAACCATAACCATAAAATCAAAGAGAGCCAAATGTGAGGACCTGCTCAAATGTATGAGATGGTTTTCAACCAAACTTTTTCCTTATGACCTAATAAAGACATTCTCTCTCACACACACACACGCACACACACACTGGTTTCCATGACTTCAGAGGACATTGCATTGACTTGCATTAATTTCCTGGAGACTTACTCTACACTTAACCATATAGTTACTACTGGCCTGACCCTAACCCTGACCCTAACGTGTCTTTATCTTAAATTGTCCCCATAAGGAAGACAAGTCCCCTGTGTAAACAGATTCCCACAACATAAGGAATACCAGGTACACACACACACATGTTTCCATAGCTATTCTTCTCAGGATGCTGCATTGACTTCCATTCATACTGACAGCCTGACCAAAGACATCCCTAAACGTAACCATAACTGCTTAATCTGTAATGATGATTTTAACCCAACGACAATTCACATCCTAACTTTAACCACAGCCCCAGAAATAAGGTTCATTAAGCCTCATTAAGTCCAGGCTTTGGTCCCATGAGGACTACTGGTCCTGGAAAAAGTCAGTGTTTATATCAGAGGACGTCCTTAAAGTAAAAAAACACACACACATACACAGAGAGAGATAGACACAAACATAGACATCTAGCTTTTTCATACACCAGAACACATTCTCAAAGTTCTCTCAGTGCAGCACAGTGTATTATGGAGTGATGCCCTTGGCAAGAGGAAAGAACAGAATGAGGAGAGAAACAGAGGGAGAGCACATGGTGACCAGTGCACACTCGCGTGCTGGAGACGTCTCTACATACTTGCTATTGATTAGGCTTCGGGAGCAGCGGGTAGTAAATCATCTTTGCGCCGAGACATTTAAGACTCTATACGCTCGTGAATATTTGAACGTGAAGAAAAGGACACACTGTGCAACTGCTGTGAAACACTGATCTTAACCATGGGGCCTGCCTGCTACTGCACCTGCAGGTTCAGACCTGAAGAAGAAGAAGAAGAAGAAGAAGAAGCACCTCCTACTGACAGAAAAGTGACCACAAGCAAACCAGAGAGGAAGACGTGCTCGTGTAACAGCTACATGAGAAACATAGCAGTTGTAACACACACACACAGACAATATGGTGTTACAATGAGAGCAGCTGCCATTCAGTTTGCCCTTAGAGGACAAAAACAACACGTCCATATCTGCTATGTTGCTGCTATATTTCCTTTCCACCAGGTGTCATGAGATAGCAGGTGAGGGATTCAATCTAAAAATAACATGTGGACATTTTGTTGAGAATCGGTGGCTTGCTAAAGCAGAAGAAGAAGAAGAAGAAGAAGAAGAAGGAGTGACTTAGTGATCGGTGCCGTCTCCCTGACCTGTTTCATTACGGATCTGTGTGTCTGTGTCTCCCTATGACGTGATGCACGTGTGTGTCCCACGCGTGTAAACATGCCCAAGTCTCTGACAGAAGAGAATCACGTGAAGGTGATACAGCGACTACCACTCACCGTCCCCACCCCAGCCTGCCCTCAGGGCTGGTACCCACAGCGGAACCGCAGTGGGGCGTCCTGCTGAAGGAACCACGACAACAACACGGGGGGGTCAAACATCTGCACATCACACTGCTGTATGTGTCTGTCCCATTTCATCATGTGCTCCTCGGTGTCTGTATGCTATGCTGCCTTACACTGGAGCCAAGATTTGACCTCTCCTGAGACAAATATAACAATGTTTTGCCTTAACAATCAAACTGTAAGAGTGTGTTTTATTGGGAGTGTGTCTATTCAGGCCTGAAATCACTCTCTGCTGCCATTTCCCACGTCTCTTTGTGAAGGAGAAAACACAGTGTGGCGCAGGAATGTCTCACAAAAGCAGGTCTTTTGGTTTTTGGACAGGAGTTTGGTATTTAGCTGGAACTAGGTCACAGTGTTCACCCCAACAGTGGGATAAGTGGAGCAGGGGAGCAGTAGTGGAAGCTCCTCCTCAGCCTGGTAGGAAGCAGCCACAGCAGAGCACTGTGGGTAATGGCCCTAAAAGCATTAACCTTCCTTTCTCCTTGACTCTGAACCCACTGTGTCTGTGTAAGTGTGGCCCTGGAGAGAATAAACGTGTCGCTTTTCTCTTGTAAAAACACTTTCTCTGCTCCACTTAGACTATAAGGAGATTGGCTGGAGGTGTGTGCTTAAGGAATATTAGTGTTGTTGTTATTGGAAGAAAAATGTATACGACAAAAGAAGATGCCATTTCAACACAAGGGAAGTAGACGTATTATTATTATTCTTTTTTTGCATTTACTGACCTTTATCTCCTCTTCCATGTCTGACACTCTTTTCTCCAGAACTCTTTTTTCCTGTAAATAACAAAAGAAACACCTGAATTCATATCTACGAACGTCTGTTACTCTACAATTAAACTAAATTATAAAGAACAGGACCGAGAAACGCGGGATTCAAATGCCAAAAAGACACTTACCCTTTTCTCTGATTCAAGTACTGATGACTTCTCTGATAACCTGTCGTGTCTCTACAGAGTAGAACGATGCTGTTATTAGAATATTTTTTGAGCTGGAGTCCATTAACTATTAAGTCGTGACCTTTCTTGAGCACCCACTTTGGAAAATGACAATGGTGCAACAGAGGGGGGGAACAAATGAATGAGCAGCCACTGTACCTGAGTGACTTTCTCCAGCTGGGTACGAATCTTAACCAGTTCCTGTTTGCTGTCCTGCAACCTGGACTTCAGCCTCTCATTCTCGTGCAAAGCGTCAGCGTACATCTGAAACAGAAGAAAATGAAGGGATAAAAAGCTGCGGTTAGTGAAATACTTGAGTTAACTTACATGATAAAGTTCCAGTATGTCACAGTTTGAAGGGTTCAGTGGCAGAAATTCAATATATTACTCATAGGTTTGTTTGTTTGAGTCTATAATCGCTTTGGTTTCCATAGCCTATATAAGAATTTATCAGTACTTGGGAAAGGAACTGGGCTTGTAACTGCAGGGTTGCCAGTTGAAATCCTGGGACAGGTCAAGGGCTAGGGGGGCCCTGAGTAAGGCACCCTATCCCACATTGTGTGTGTGTGTTTACTGCTATTTATAACTGGTGTGTAATGAGGATGGGTTAAATGCAGAGGTCAAATTCACTATCACTAATTGGTGTGTGTACAAAAATAACTGATTCTAATTCTACTTCAGGCGAGGGCCATATGGAGAACCATCTTGTTTCTACAGCAGCCTGGTTGGATAAACCAGCCAAAGCACGCATTTTGCTTTTTGAAGTGGAAGCTAACGATACAAACAAAGAATATTTTCCTTGATTTCTGTTATGCCAAAGCGCTGTAGTTCCCAGAAGCATTTTAGGAAAAGGCGGGATGAGCGGAAGAGTCCTCCGTTTGCTACAATCTGCAGTCTCACCATTAGATGACACTAATTTCTACACATTGGACCTTAATAGCTCTATATGATGAGGTGACATAGGGAAGAAAATGGGTCAGCAATGGACAGGAAGTTAGCGGAAAGCCGATGTCACTGACTGCAGCTTTAGGGAATAGCATTTTTTTAAAAGTTCAGATTTAAGTCAACAAAAACGATTGTATATATGCACACCCTTTCAGTTTAAGTACAGTTAAAACTTCATCTGCTTGCCCTTGGGGAACATTCTATACGTGAGTGTCTGCTCAGTGGGCGTGGTCTGAAGTCCCTCCTTAACACCTCACCAGCAGCTCATCTTCTCATCAAGACTCAATCCTCCCCTGCTCTTAAAGGAGATTTAGTTACTCTTAATTTGTTCTAGGGGTGTCAAATTATCGCAATTCATTGCAATGAATTAATTAATTACAGTCGTATTTAGCATGTTATGTTTTTTAATCGCGTTAATCTAATTTTTAATCTCTAACTTCACGGTTTCTGTATGTGAGTTGCTTTTTTTTATAAAATCTGTTTTTATGTGTTGGACTTCTTGTGCTTGAGTTGTTGGGGTTGGAAAACAATGGCTAGTCGCACCCTGAAGTGGACACTGGCTGTCATTGTGTTTGGAGGGCAGGATGAGGAGGAGGTGAGAGTTCTCCACCCAATTGAACTGGACATTTACATTTTGACATGTATATTTAAATGAAATACCTCAAGTTGAGGGCTTTTCTAAGTAATTTTTAGGTGCGATTAAAAAAAGAGATTAATGAATTAATTACAGATCACAATTAATTAATTGCTCATTTTTTTAATCTCTTGACAGCACTCATTTTTTTCTCCAATCTTTTTTTCATAAGCACATTTTAAAACCAGGTTTTCTCTGGTTTCCCCCCACAGTCCAAAAACATGCAGATTTGGGGATTAGGCAAATTGGACACTCGTAATTCACCGTAGATGTGAGAATAAGTGTGGATGGTTGTCTCTATGTGGCTCTGTGATGGAATGGCGACCAGTCCAGGTTGTACCCCGCAACCCTCATGTGGAGGATAAAGTGGTAGAAGATGGATGGATGGATGGATTTTTAACACAGGTGGACCAAAGTGCAGTGCATCAACTCTTTAAACCTGATCCGTCACCCCGTTTGTGTTCTGTCCACTGGGTACTTAGCTTTATTGCCCCATAACACCATGTATGCATATATAAATCTGTATGGTGACCCTAAAGTCAAACTTTAAGCATTACTGCTGGTTTGACACTCACTGGAGTTTTGCTTGTTTAAAGTGAATGAATGGTTCCAACCTTCTTGTAGTCTTTGGTGGCAGAGTCTTGTTCCTGTTTATTGAGCGAGGCCAGTCTTGTCTCTCTTCGTGTGTAAGAGCTGGTGCGGCCCAGTGGCTTTTCTGTGGCACTCTCTCCACTGGAGTCATATCTGGAGGCGACACAGGTCACACTCAGAAGATACTGTAGCTCTACTTGATTCAGGACATGTGTTTCTTTACTTCAGTATTTCAGTACAGTGCAAAAAAACAAAGCATACAAATCTTACCTTGACAGTCTGTCATGCTGAAACACAAAGAGAAAAAAGCCACATGAGCTTGATCACTACAGAGTCGGAACACTGTCTGCAAGCTGCCCTGCTGAAAATAGATTCTGATATATTTGTTTGATAAAACCAAACAAAGGCTGGACTGAATTTATTTCCCGTTTCAAGACAACGAAGAACAAAAACCCAACTTCCAAAGTGAATTATCGCAGTGTGTTCAGAGGCCTGAGTGCACACAGAAGTGAGATACAATTCACCCTGCTGCTGCAGTGACAGGGGTCACGTGGGTCAAAGTTCCCCACTGAGCCCAGTTAATCTGAACTGCGGCAGAAAGATGACATCATGACATCAGGAGCAAAGTATCTGCAGCATGACGAGTGCATGGCTGACCTCTGCATGCAAGCTGATAGCAGACTGTCCTGGCAGGTTTCTGCTGTGTCTGCCTCTGTGTACGGGGCTGCCAAGCTGCCTGCGGTGATCACATACTGTATTTGTTTACCCTCAGGTTTGGACGCTGAGCTACATTCACACTAGCTCTATGTAATTTCTCTAACCGTGTCTTTTTTCATTGTTCACATTCCTTAAAGGTCCAGTGTGTAAGAAATACTGACCTTTTAATGTGACACTGTAACAAACAAAGGACTCTTCCAATCACCCCTCCCTTTCCCAAGCACATCATGGGACTACTTTGCATACCAGGAAGAACATCATTTATCATTTATTTGCCTAAAGTACATATAAAAGACTATGAAATCCATCTATCTATCTTCTACCACTTTATCCTAGTACGTAAGGTACACAGGTCGCCAGTCCACCACAGGGCCACATAGAGACACTGTCACGCTCAATTTCAAGTCAAATTTGCCTATTTCCCAAATCTGCATGTTTTCAGACTGTGGGAGGAAACCGGAGAACCGGGAGAAAAACCCACACCCACACGGGGGAGAACATGCAAACTCCATGCAGGAAGACCTGCATGTTATTCTTGCCTCTTGCTGCAAAGGAGAGAGTCTATGAAAACCGTAATTTAAAGTGATTATACACTATTCAAACATATTGGTAGTATATTAAATTTCTGCCAGAAAAACGAGCAAACTTCTAAATATATATATATATATGTATATATATGTATATATATGTATATATATGTATATATATATATATATATATATATATATATATATATATAAACAATATATCCCAACACTGGATCTAAGATGAGTCTTTCGTTAAACAAATCTGGTGTTAATGTGTCTACTGTCTCCCTGATGCAAATGAGCTCATCATAAACTGTGTGAACAGGACGTGCATTGTGAAAATCTCCACCCTGTGGAATGGCTGATTTCGTAAGTCCATATAGCAACAATACGAAAACACCCTCAGCTTTTATGATCGACTATGCACCGGAGATTGCAACAACACTATAGTCAGAAACTAAACTAAACTAAAAGAGGCCCCATGCTATTAACTTTGTGCCAGACTCTGAGAAGCAATGTGTGAACCATGAGGTGCACGTGTGCTTTAGGGCAGTGTTTCTCAATCCACTGCCCTGCATGTGTTAGATGTTTCACTGCTCCGACACACCTGATTCACATGGTCAGCTCGTCAACAAGCTCTGCAAAAGCCTCATAACCCCCCCCTTTTCTTTTCTTTTTTAATCAGGTGTGATCTAAATCATGCAGGACAGTGGGTCCCCTGCTTTAGGGGAAGAAAGGTTAGGTTAGGTCAGGTCAAACATTATTGTCCAGTCGTCCAGCTGGCTGTGGTGAGGCTTGGAATGGTACACCTTGATCTGGCTTGTGTTTCCACCACGTGGTGTGCAGGCCAGATACATGCAAGTTGCCTAAATATTTACGTCGCTGCGTCAGTCACATAAACAGTGTGAGGCCAAAGCAGCGTGACACCGTTTAGTTCTCCAGTAAATTTCACAAAGACGAGGAATGTGACACAGTAAACAACAGAGCAACAATGGAGGACATTCGCCACTCTCTATTCCTTCTTCCTGGCATGAGGCTGCAGGGAAAACGTGGAAAACCCCCCACAATTTTTCTGTTTTTCTGCAAGTGGTGATTCTCTACTGACCAGTGAACAGACTTCATTGGTCTAACTCTACCCTGGACCCTAAACAGAAGAGTGTCAAACACTAGGATGATCAACGTTTGACCGTTGAAACACAAATAATTGTGTGACTCAGTGAAGTGAACTGTGACGCTTGGTGGCTTTGATTTGATGTCCGGTCCCCTCCCCCTCCTCCTCCTCCCTTTTGAAATATCTCTGTCTCTTATCACACTCTCGCCAGACCTGTTTCTGCTCTGAACAAAAGTGAACCAACAGAAAGCTCAGTGCCAGCAGGTGATAGACGTGGCACATGTGTGGACAATGACTGGTTGTGCTTTCTATTACTAGGAAAGAAAGTCAGACACAGAGTGAGAGAGAGGGATGGGGGTCATATTATAACGACAGACATGGTATTTTTGGAATAGCTGCTGCTGTTTCTTAACCTTTACCCCTTTAACTTCTGAGATTTGGAGTTGGTGTCTCTTTTGGGAAACTGGGTCCTAAACAACTCGGTTTTAAATCGCGTCACAGTAAACATCTTGTGCAGTCCGAGCTGTTTGAGAAAAGGACCAGATGTGTGTGCATTTGCGGGAGGACAATTTATGTTCGGAGAGGACCGGCCATTCCTGTGCTCACAATCAGCGAGTTCGAGTCAGGGGGATATTTCACAGAGCGTCAAAGGAGCTATTCCTCAGCAAGTGTTTACATAACTGAGGCTTTGCTGCTTGTCCTTATGTGGTCATGTGCTTAAGCAGAGCTGTCCAGGAAAAAAAACAGACCTCTGTGATCTCAGATGAAGAAGGTCCAAGGATGGAGCTGAGACAAGCTCTCACTCACTCCAGTCTTCTATCAGATTCTCTATAAAAATGTTTTTATTATTTTGAGCCTGTAGCTTTCATGAATAAATTACCATACAGTAATGCCTGCTTTGAGGGATTTGAACCAGCACTATTAAGATTACTAGTTCTGATGCAGAAATCTATTTCACACTAAAGGATTAGAAAATGTATGAAATTAGTTTCTTAACTAATTCAATCCCAGCAGACATTGGACTGAAGCCAGAGCCTGAAACATAGTTTGATTTTTTTTCTGATGGCAGCTGCACTGATCTGATTCACTTGTTAGGAAAAACTCAGAAGTGGCACATGTTTTGCAGTAAACAATGTGAGGCAGACAAAAAAAGGGGGGGGGGGGACGACAACATCAGAGAGACGGGTGCACTCTTGGACCACGGGGGCTCTGCAAACACCACTGTGTCCAGTTTTATAGTCTGCCAGGGCCAATATTGTGCACGGAGGGGGGAGGGAGATGGTCAGAGGTTCACACACGCACGCCGCCTGCATGAGCTCACTGCTCGGAGCTGTGAATGATATGAAGTGTTAACAGCAGTTTTTCAAAAAAAGCCAGTGAAGTCATCATCATCACCCTCCGTCTCACTCTTCTGTGTCACATTCTGTCTGCACTGACTGAACTGACTGTGTGTCGACAGCAGGAAAATCTGTTTTCTCTGTAGATTACAGACACAAACTGTTCTCCAGTCCTTGCTGCTATTCTTTTTTGTTTTAATGAC